>NW_027254404.1:321304-452726 GCF_044704955.1 Pristiophorus japonicus | reverse complement strand
AGAGAGAGAGAGAGAGATACTGGGGGAGAGAGAGAGAGAGAGATACTGGGGGGAGAGAGAGAGAGAGAGATAGACTGAGCCGGGGGGGGGAGACAGAGCGAGACTGGGAGGGGGAGAGAGAGAGAGAGAGAGAGAGAGACATGGGGGCGGGGGGAAGAGAGAGAGAGAGAGACGGAAGGGTTAGGGGAAGAGAGACTCGGGTGGGGAGAGAGAGACGGTGGGGGGGGCTGAGAGAGAGAGACTGGGTGGGGGTGAGAGAGAGAGCGACTACTGGGGTGAGAGTGAGAGAGACTGGGGGGTGAGAGAGAGAGGAGAGAGTGAGAGAGACTGGGGGAGAGAGAGAGAGCGAGTGAGACTGGGGGAGGGAGAGAGAGAGAGACGGGGGGGGGGGAAGAGAGAGACTGATGCAGGGGTGAGAGAGAGAGATTGACTTGGGGTGGAGAGAGAGAGAGAGATTGAGAGAGAGACTGGGGGGGGCAGAGAAAGAGAGAGAGATTGGGGGGGGGGAGAAAGAGAGAGAAACTGGGGGCTGGGGAGAGAGAGTGATTGGGGGGCAGTGAGAGAGAGAGAGAGAGAGAGAGAGAGAGAGAGAGACTTGGGAGGGGGGTGGTGCGAGAGAGAGAGACAGAAACTGGTGGGAGAGAGAGAGACTGGTGGGGGGGGGGTGAGAGTGACTTGTGGGGGGATGAGAGACACACTTGAGGGGCGGTGAAGAGAGAGAGAGATTGGGGCGGGGTGAGAGAGAGACTTGAGGGGGGAGCTGAGAGAAGGACTTGAGGGGGGAGGTGAAAGAGAGACTTGATGGGGGGTTGAGAGTGAGACTTGATGGGGGAGGTGAGAGAGAGAGAGACTTGAGGGGGGAGGTGAGAGGGAGAGACTTGAGGGGGGGTGAGAGAGAGACTTGAGGTGAGGAGAGGGACTTGAGGGGGGAGGTGAGAGAGGGACTTGAGGGGGGAGGTGAGACAGAGACTTGAGGGGGGAGGTGAGAGAGAGACTTGAGGGGGGAGGTGAGAGAGAGACTTGATGGGGGGTTGAGAGTGAGACTTGATGGGGGAGGTGAGAGAGAGACTTGAGGTGGGTGAGAGAGAGACTTGAGGTGGGTGAGAGAGAGACTTGAGGAGGGAGGTGAGAGAGGGACTTGAGGGGGGAGGTGAGAGAGGGATTTGAGGGGGGAGGTGAGAGAGAGACTTGAGGGGGGAGGTGAGAGAGAGACTTGAGGGGGGAGGTGAGAGAGAGACTTGAGGGGGTAGGTGAGAGAGAGACTTGAGGGGGGAGGTGAGAGAGAGACTTGAGGTGAGAGAGAGACTTGAGGGGGGAGGTGAGAGAGAGACTTGAGGGGAGTGGTGAGAGAGAGACTTGAGGGGGAGGTGAGAGAGAGACTTGAGGGGGGGGTGAGAGAGAGAGTTGAGGGGGGAGGTGAGAGAGAGACTTGAGGGGAGTGGTGAGAGAGAGACTTGAGGGGGGAGGTGAGAGAGAGACTTGAGGGGGTGGTGAGAGAGAGACTTGAGGGGGGAGGTGAGAGAGAGACTTGAGGGGAGTGGTGAGAGAGAGACTTGAGGGAGGAGGTGAGAGATAGACTTGAGGGGAGTGGTGAGAGAGAGACTTGAGGGGGGAGGTGAGAGAGAGACTTGAGGGGGGAGGTGAGAGAGAGACTTGAGGGGGGAGGTGAGAGAGAGACTTGGGTGGGGGTGAGAGAGAGACTTGAGGGGGGAGGTGAGAGAGAGACTTGAGGGGAGTGGTGAGAGAGAGACTTGAGGGGGGAGGTGAGAGAGAGACTTGAGGGGAGTGGTGAGAGAGAGACTTGAGGGGGGAGGTGAGAGAGAGACTTGAGGGGGGAGGTGAGAGAGAGACTTGAGGGGGAGGTGAGAGAGAGACTTGAGGGGGGAGGTGAGAGAGAGACTTGAGGGGGGAGGTGAGAGAGAGACTTGAGGGGAGTGGTGAGAGAGAGACTTGAGGGGGGAGGTGAGAGAGAGACTTGAGGGGGGAGGTGAGAGAGAGACTTGAGGGGGGAGGTGAGAGAGAGACTTGAGGGGGGAGGTGAGAGAGAGACTTGAGGTGAGAGAGAGACTTGAGGGGAGTGGTGAGAGAGAGACTTGAGGGGGGAGGTGAGAGAGACTTGAGGGGAGTGGTGAGAGAGAGACTTGAGGGGGAGGTGAGAGAGAGACTTGAGGGGGGAGGTGAGAGAGTGACTTGAGGGGGGAGGTGAGAGAGAGACTTGGGTGGGGGTGAGAGAGACATGGGGGGAGAGAGAGAGACATGGGGGGAGAGAGAGAGACATGGGGGGAGAGAGGAGGACTGAGGGAGATAGAGGGACTGGGGGGAGATAGTGAGAGAGAAAGAGAAGCTGGGGGAGTAGGGAGAGAGAGAGAGAGAGAGAGAGACTGGGGGGAGAGAGAGACTGAGATGGGGAAGAGAGAGAGAGAGAGAGAGAGACTGGGGGAGGGGGAGAGAGAGAGAGAGAGAGAGAGAGAGACTGGGGGAGGGGGAGAGAGAGAGAGAGAGACTGGGGGAGGGGGAGAGAGAGAGAGAGAGAGAGACTGGGGGGTGAGAGAGAGAGACTGGGTGGTGTAGGGTGAGAGAGATAGAGACTCGGGGAGAGAGAGAGAGAGACTCGGGGGGAGAGAGAGAGACTGGGGGCGGGTGGAGAGAGAAAGACTGGGGGGAGAGAGAGAGAGAGTTTTACTGGGGGACAGAGAGAGACTGGGGGAGACGGGGAGAGAGAGAGAGAGCTGGGGGGGACAGAGATAGACTTGAGCGGGGGGGGGTGTGGTGAGAGAGACACACGAGGGGGGGGGTGAGAGAGAGACTGGGGTGGCGAGAGAAATTGCGGGGTAGAGAGAGAGAGAGAGACTGAGCCAGGGGGGGAGACAGAGCGAGACTGGGAGGGGGAGAGAGAGAGAGAGAGACTGGGGGAGGAGAGAGAGAGAGAGAGAGAGAGAGAGAGAGAGAGACTAAGCCATGGGGGGAGACAGAGCGAGACTGGCTGGGGGTGAGAGAGAGAGAGAGAGAGAGAGTGAGAGAGACTGGGGGAGGGGAGAGAGAGAGAGAGAGAGAGAGAGAGAGAGAGGAGAGAGAGAGAGAGAGACTGGGGGAGGGGAGAGAGAGAGAGAGAGAGTGAGACTGGGGGAGGGGAGAGAGAGAGAGAGAGAGAGAGTGAGACTGGGGGGGAGAGAGAGAGAGAGAGAGAGAGAGAGAGACTGGGGGAGGGGAGAGAGAGAGAGAGAGAGAGAGTGAGACTGGGGGGAGAGAGAGAGAGAGAGAGAGAGAGAGACTGGGGGGGTGAGAGAGAGAGACTGGGTGGTGTAGGGTGAGAGAGATAGAGACTCGGGGAGAGAGAGAGAGAGACTGGGGGCGGGGGGAGAGAGAAAGACTGGGGGGAGAGAAAGAGAGAGAGATACTGGGGGTGAGAGAGAGAGAGTGAGAGAGACTGGGTGGAGAGACAAAGACTGGGGGAGAGAGAGAGTGAGATAGAGCTGGGGGGGGCAGAGATAGACTTGAGGGGGGGTGAGAGAGAGACTGGGGGGTTGAGAGAGAGAGAGAGAGAGAGAGATAGAGACTGGGGGAGGGGGGAGAGAGAGAGAGAGACTGGGGGGGGAGAGAAAGAGAGAGAGAGAGAGAGAGAGAGAGAGATTGAGCCAGGGGGGGAGACAGAGCGAGATTGGTAGGGGGAGAGAGAGACTGGGGGAGAGGAGAGAGAGAGAGAGAGAGAGACTGGGGGGAGAGAGAGACTGAGCCGGGGTGGGGGGGAGACAGAACGAGACTGGGAGGGAGAGAGAGAGAGAGAGAGAGAGAGAGAGAGAGAGAGAGATACTGGGGGGAGAGAGAGAGAGAGAGATACTGGGGGGAGAGAGAGAGAGAGAGATAGACTGAGCCGGGGGAAGGGAGACAGAGCGAGACTGGGAGGGGGAGAGAGAGAGAGAGAGAGAGAGAGAGAGATACTGGGGGGAGAGAGAGAGAGAGAGATAGACTGAGCCGGGGGAAGGGAGACAGAGCGAGACTGGGAGGGGGAGAGAGAGAGAGAGAGAGAGAGAGAGATACTGGGGGGAGAGAGAGAGAGAGAGATACTGGGGGGAGAGAGAGAGAGAGAGATAGACTGAGCCGGGGGGGGAGACAGAGCGAGACTGGGAGGGGGAGAGAGAGAGAGAGAGAGAGAGAGACATGGGGGCGGGGGGAAGAGAGAGAGAGAGACGGAAGGGTTAGGGGAAGAGAGACTCGGGTGGGGAGAGAGAGACGGTGGGGGGGGAGAGAGAGAGAGACGGTGGGGGGGAGAGAGACTGGGGCGGGGGGAGAGAGAGAGAGAGAGAGAGTCGGTGGGGGGGGGAGAGAGACTGAGGGAGCGGGGAGAGAGAGAGATGGGGGGAAGAGAGAGACGGCTGGGGGGGTAAGAGAGAGAGAGACAGGGAGGGGAAGAGAGAGAGAGACAGGGAGGGGAAGAGAGAGAGAGATAGGGGAGCAAGAGAGAGAGAGAGATAGACTGGGGTGGGGGTGGAGAGAGAGACTGGGGGAGGTGGAGAGAGAGACTGGGGGGGGAGAGATAGAGAGAGACTGGCGAGGAGAAAGAGAGAGATTGTGAGTGGGGAGAGTGACTGCTGGGGGTGAGAGAGAGAGAGAGAGAGAGAGAGACTTGGGGGGAGCGTTGAGAGGGAGACTTGAGAGGGCGGTGAGAGGGAGACTTGAGGGGGCGGTGAGAGAGAGACTTGAGGGGGGAGGTGAGAGAGAGACTGGGGTGGACAGAGAGACTAGGAGAGACAGAGAGAGAGAGAAAGAGACGGCGGGGGGGAGAAAGTGAGAGACACTGAGACGGGCGGGGGGGGTGAGAGAGAGAGAGACTGGGGGAGAGAGAGAGAGAGACTAGCGGGAGAGAGAGACACTGGGGGCGAGGGGAGAGAGAGAGAGACTGTTGGCGCGGGGAGAGTGAGAGACTATGGGGGGAGAGAAAGAGAGAGAGAGCTAGGGGGGAGAGAGAGAGAGCTGGGAGGGGGGTGAGAGTGACACGAGGGGGGAGGTGAGTTAGACTTGAGGGGGGGTGAGAGAGAGACTCGGGGGGAGAGAGAGAGACTGGGGGAGGGGAAGAGAGGGAGAGAGACTGGGGGAGGGGGAGAGAGACTGGGGAGGGGGAGAGAGAGAGAGGGAGAGAGAGACGAGTGAGAGAGAGGAAGACGGGGGGAGAGAGAGAGAGAGACTGGGGGGAGGAGAGAGAGACAGACATGGGGTGGGGAGAGAGAGAGACTGGGGGGGAGAGAGAGAGAGACTGGTGGTGGGTGAGAGAGATAGAGGGTGACTTGTGGAGGGGTGAGAGAGAGACTTGAGGGGTGGTGAGAGAGACGAGGGGGGAGGTGAGAGAGAGACTTGAGGGGGAGTGAGAGAGAGACTTGAGGGGGGTGAGAGAGAGACTTGAGGGGGTTGGTGAGAGAGAGACTTGGCGGGTGGGAGGGTGCTGAGGGAGAGACTGGAGAGGAGGGAGAGAGACTGGGGGAGAGAGAGAGAGAGACTGGGGGGAGAGAGAGAGAGACTGGGGGATGAGGGAGAGAGAGTGAGACTGGGGGGAGAGAGAGAGAGAGAGAGAGACGGGGGAGAAAGAGAGAGACGGGAGGGGCGGTGAGAGAGTGGGAGGGAGAGAGACGTGGGGGGGGGAGAGAGATAGAGAGAGATAGACTGGGGTGTGGAGAGAGAGAGACTGGGGGGGAGAGAGAGAGACTGGGGGGGGGAGAGAGATTGACTGGGGGGGGAGAGAGAGAGACTGGGGGGAGAGAGAGAGACTGGGGGGGGAGAGAGAGAGACTGGGGGGAGAGAGATAGAGAGAGACTGGGGGGAGTGAGAGAGAGAGACTGGGGGGACAGAGAGAGAGAGAGAGAGAGACTGGGGAGAGAGAGAGAGAGACTGCGGGGGAGAGACAGAGAGAGACTGGGGGGGAGAGAGAGAAACTGGTGGGGGGAGAGAGAGAGAGACTGGGGCGGGAGGAGAGAGAGAGAGAGAGAGAGAGAGACTGCAGGGGAGAGAGAGAGAGAGAGAGAGAGAGAGAGAGAGAGAGAGAGACAGGGGTGAGAGAGAGAGAGAGAGAGAGAGACTGGGGTGGGGTGAGAGTGTGATTGGGGTGGAGAGAGAGAAACAGAGAGAGACTGGGGGGAGCGAGAGAGAGAGAGAGACTGGGGGGAGCGAGAGAGAGTGGGGGTGAGACTGGGAGGGACAGAGAGACTGGGAGGGAGAGAGAGAGAGAGAGGCTGATGGGGGGCGGGTGGGGGCGGTGAGAGAGAGAGCTGGGGGTGAGAGAGAGACTTCAGGGGGTGTGAGTGAGAGACTTGAGGGGGGAGGTGAGAGAGAGACTTGAGGGGGGAGGTGAGAGAGAGACTTGAGGGGGGAGGTGAGAGAGAGAGACTTGGGGTGGTGTGCTGAGGGAGAGATTGGGGGTGGATATAGAGACTGGGGGGAGAGAAAGAGAGAGAGAGAGGCTTGGCGGAGAGAGAGAGAGAGACTGGGGGAGTGGGGAGAGAGAGAGAGAGAGTGGGAGGGGGAGAGAGAGAGAGAGACTGGTGGGGGGTGAGAGAGAGAGAGAGAGAGAGAGAGTGACTTGTGGGGGGGTGAGAGAGAGACTTTAAGGGGGGTGAGAGAGATAGACTTGGGGGGGTTAGAGAGACACGAGGGGGGAGGTGAGAGAAAGACTGGGGGGAGAGAGACAGTGAGAGAGAGAGACTGGGTGAGTGGGGAGAGAGAGAGAAACTGGTGGGGGGTGAGAGAGACTTGTGGGGGTGAAGAGAGAGAGAGAGAGATTGGGGGGGAGAGAGAGAGACTTGAGTGGGTGGTGAGAGAGAGGCTTGAGGGGAGAGATAGAGACTGGTGGGGAGAGAGAGAAAGAGAGACTGAGACAGGGTGGGAAGAGAGAAAGAGGCTGGTGGGAGGGGGGGTGAGAGAGAGAGAGAGAGAGACTGGGTGGCTGAGAGAGAGTGTAATTGGAGGGGAGGTGAGCGGGAGAGAGACTGGGTGGGGGTGTGAGAGAGCGACTGGGGGGGGGGTGAGAGAGGGAGAGAGAATGGGGGTGGGAGAGAGAGAGAGAGAGAGAGACTGGAGGGGAGAGAGGGAGAGAAAGAGACTGGGGGGCAGAGAAAGAGAGAGAGAGACTGGGGGGCGGGGCGAGGGAGAGAGAGAGAGACTGGTGGGGGGTGAGAGAGTGAATTGTGAGGGGGGGTGGTGAGAGAGAGAGAGACTTAGGGGGGGTGAAGAGAGAAGCGAAGCTGGGCTGGTGAGAGACAAAGACTGGGGGGGTGAGAGAGAGACTGGGGGATGTGAGAGAGAGAGAGAGAGAGACTGGATGGGGGTGAGAGAGAGAGTGACGGGGGGGGCGGTGCTGAGAGAGAGAGGCTGGGGTGGGTGGATAGAGAGAGAGAGAGACAGAGACTCGGGGGGGAGAGAGACAGACCGGGGGGGGGAAAGAGAGAGAGAGAGAGACTGGAGGTTGGGGGGTGGGGGGGAAGATAGACTGGGTGTGGGGAGAGAGTGACTAGGGGTGGGGTGAGAGAGAGAGAGAGAGAAAGAGAGACTGGGGGGCCGGTGAGAGAGAGAGAGAGAGAGAGAGAGACTGGTGGGTGAGTGAGACAAACTGGTGGGGGGGGGGTGAGAGAGAAAGAGAGTGACTTGTGGGGGGGTGAGAGAGATTCATTCAGACCTCATTCATTCATTCATTCATTCATTCAGTCTGAATTCATTCATTCATTCATTCATTCTGAATTCATTACTTCAGCATTCACAATTCATTAATTCATTCATTCAGAATTCATTCATTCATTCAGAATTCTGAATTCATTCTTTCATTCATTCAGGTTTCTTTCAGAATTCATTCACACATTCATTCAAAAATCATTGATTCAGAATTCATTCAGAATTCAGAATTCAGTCATTCATTCATTCATTCTGAATTCATTACTTCAGCATTCACAATTCATTCATTCGTTCATTCAGAATTCATTCATTCATTCAGAATTCTGAATTCATTCATTCATTCATTCAGAATTCTGAATTCATTCTTTCATTCATTCAGGTTTCTTTCAGAATTCATTCACACATTCATTCAAAAATCATTGATTCAGAATTCATTCAGAATTCAGAATTCAGTCATTCATTCATTCATTCTGAATTCATTACTTCAGCATTCACAATTCATTCATTCGTTCATTCAGAATTCATTCATTCATTCAGAATTCTGAATTCATTCTAGCATTCATTCAGGTTTCTTCCAGAATTCATTCACGCATTCAGGATTCATTCATTGATTCAGAATTCCGTCGTTTAATCAGCATTCATTTATTTAGAATTAATTAATTCATTGATTCATTCATTCTGAATTCATTCATTCATTCATTCTTTCAGACATCATTCATTCATTCTTTCAGTCTGAATTCATTGATTCATTCATTCAGAATTCATTACTTCAGCATTCAGAATTGATTCATTCGTTCATTCAGAATTCCTTCATTCAGAATTCATTCATTGATTTATTATTCGGAACTCATTCATTCATTCAGAATTCATTCACTCAATCGTTCATTCAGACTTCATTCATTCATTCGTTCATTCTTAATACTTTCATGTATTCATTCATTCAGAATTTATTCAATCAGAATTCATTTATTAATTCAGAGTTGATGCATTTATTCACAATTAATTAATTATTTCATTCATTCATTCATAATTCATTCATGCAGTATTCATTCTTTCTGGATTCATTCATTCATTCAGAATTCATTCATTCATTCAGAAGTCATTCATTCAGAATTCATTCAGGGTTCTTTCATTCATTCAGAATTCATTCATTCATAATTCATTCATTCATTCAGAATTCATTCATTCATAATTCATTCATTCATTCATTCACTCATTCATTCAGAATTGATTCAATTTTTCATTCGGAATTAATTAATTCATTCAGAATTCATCCATTCAGAATTAATTCATTCATTCATTAATTCATTCATTCATTCAGAATTCATTCATTCAGAATTCGTTCATTCTTTCAGAATGCATTCATTCATTCAGAATTAATCCATTCAGAGTTCATTCATTCATTCAGAATTCATTCATTTATTCATTCATTCATTGAAAATTCATTCATTAATTCAGAATTGATTCACTTAATCATCAGAATTCATTCATTCATTCAGAAGTCATTCATTCAAGGTTCTTTCTTTCATGCAGAATTAATTCATTCATAATTCATTCATTCATTCAGAATTCAGAATTGATTCATTCATTCACAATGCGTTCATTTATACACTCATTCATACATTCATTCAGAATTCATTCATTGATTCATTCATTCTGAATTCATTGATTCATTCATTCTGAATTCATTCATTCATTCATTCATTTAGACCTCATACATTCATTCATTCAGTCTGAATTAATTCATTCATTCATTCAGAATTCATTACTTCAGCATTCAGAATTGATTCATTCGTTCATTCAGAATTCATTCATTCAGAATTCATTCATTCATTTATTCATTCAGAATTCTGAATTCATTCTTTCATTTATTCAGGTTTCTTTCAGAATTCATTCACGCATTCAGGATTCATTCATTGATTCATCATTCATTCTTAATTCAGACTTCATTCATTCAATCAGAACATTCTTGAATTCATTCAAAATTCTTTCATTCATTCCCAATTCATTCATGAAAAATTCATTCTTTCATTCATTCAGGTTTCTTTCAGAATTCATTCACGCATTCAGGATTCATTCATTGATTCACAATTCATTCATTAAAAATTAATTCATTTATTTATTCTGAATTGCTTCATTTATTCATTTAGAATTCATTCATTCATTCATTCATTCTGAATTCATTAATTCAGCATTGAGAATTCATTTATTTGTTCTTTCAGAATTCATTCATTCGTTCATTCGTAATTCAGTCACACTTCATTCATTCATTTCTTCATTCCGAATTCTAAATTCATTCTATCATTCATTCAGATTTCTTTCAGAATTCATTCACGCATTCAGGATTCATTCATTGATTCAGAATTCATTCGTAATTCAGATCTCATTCATTCAAAATATATTCATTTACTCATTGAGAATTGATTCATTTATTCATTCAGAATTCATTCATTCATTCAAAATTCATTGATTCAGAATTCAGTCGTTTATTCAGAATTCATTCATTTGAAATTAATTAATTCATAGATTCATTCATTCAGAATTCATTCATTCATTCAGAATTCAGAATTCATTCATTCAGTGTTTATTTATTCATTCATTCATTCATTCAGAATTAATTCATTGATTCATTATTCGGAACTCATTCATTCATTCAGAATTCATTCACTCAATCCATTTGTTCATTCTGAATACTTCCATTTATTCATTCATTCAGAATTCATTCAATTAGAATTCATTCATTCATTCAGAGTTGATGCATTCATTCACAATTAATTAATTAATTAATTCATTCAGTATTCATTCATTCAGTATTCATTCTTTCTGAATTCATTCATTCAGAATTCATTCATTCATTCACTCATTCAGAATTGATTCAATTTTTCAATCAGAATTCATTCATTCATTCAGAATTCACTCATTCAGAATTCATTCATTCATTCAGAATTAATTCGTTCAGAATTCGTTCATTCTTTCAGAATGCATTCATCCATTCAGATTTAATTCATTCAGAGTTCATTCATTCATTCAGAATTCATTCACTCACTGAATCATTCATTCATTCAAAATTCATTCATTAATTTAGAATTGATTCACTTATTCATTCAGAATTCATTCATTCAATCAGAAGTCATTCATTTAGGGTTCTTTCATTCATGCAGAATTCATTCTTTCAGAATTCATTCATTCTTTCAGAATTCATTCATTCATTCCTTCAGAATTCAGAATTCATTCATTCATTCACTATGCGTTCATTCATACACTCATTCATACATTCAATCAGAATGCATTCATTCATTCGCTATGCGTTCATTCATAAACTCATTCATTCATTCATTCAGAATTATTTCATTGATTCATTCATTCTGCATTCGTTCAGACATCATTCATTCATTCATTCAGTCTGAATTCATTCATTCAGTCGTTCATTCTGAATTCATTACTTCAGCATTCACAATTCATTCATTCGTTCATTCAGAATTCATTCATTCATTCAGAATTCTGAATTCATTCTTTCATTCATTCAGGTTTCTTTCAGAATTCATTCACGCATTCAGGATTCATTCATTGATTCAGCATACATTCTTAATTCAGACTTCATTCATTCAATCAGAACATTCTTGAATTCATTCAGAATTCTTTCATTCATTCCCAATTCATTCGTGAAAAATTCATTCTTTCATTCATTCAGGTTTCTTTCAGAATTCATTCACACATTCAGGATTCATTCGTTGATTCATAATTCATTCGTAATTCAGTTCTCATTCATTTGAAATTTATTCATTTACTCATTGATAATTTATTCATTTATTCATTCAGAATTCATTCATTCATTCACAATTCATTCATTGATTCATTCATTCTGAATTCATTCATTCATTCATTCTGAATTCATTCATTCATTCATTCAGAAATCATTCATTCATTCATTCAGTTTGAATTCATTCATTCATTCATTCAGTTTGAATTCATTCATTCATTCAGATTTCATTACTTCATTAATTAAGAATTCATTCATTCATTCATTCAGATTTCATTCATTCATTCAGAATTCATTCATTCATTCATTCCTTCATGAATTCAGAATTCATTCATTCATTCACTGATTCATTGCTTCAGAATTCATTCAGTCATTCATTCAGACATCACTCATTCATTCCTTCATTTTGAATTCATTCATTCATACAGAATTAATTAATTCAGCATTGAGAATTCATTCATTTGTTCATTCAGAATTCATTCATTCATTCATTCGCAATTCATTCATTCATTCACACTTCATTCATTCAATTATTCATTCTGAATTCTGAATTCATTCTATCATTCATTCAGGTTTCTTCCAGAATTCATTAACGCATTCATAATTCATTCATTGATTCAGAATTCATTCGTAATTCAGATCTCATTCATTCAAAATATATTCATTTACTCATTGAGAATTGATTCATTTATTCATTCAGAATTCATTCATTCATTCAAAATTCATTGATTCAGAATTCAGTCATTTAATCAGCATTCATTTATTTAGAATTAATTAATTCAATGATTCATTCATTCAGAATTCATTTTTTCGTTCAGAATTCAGAATTAATTCATTCAGTGTTCATTTATTCATTCACTCATTCATTCATTCATTATTTGGAACTCATTCATTCATTCAGAATTCATTCACTCAATCGTTCATTCAGACTTCATTCATTCATTCGTTCATTCTGAGTACATTCATTTATTCATTCATTCAAAATTCATTATTTCAGAATTCAGAATTCATTCATTCATAATTCATTCATTCATTCAGATTTCATTCAGAATTCAGAATTCAGTCATTCATTCAGAATTCATTCATTCATTCATTCGTTCAGAATTCAGAATTCATTCATTCATTCACGATGCGTTCATTCATACACTCATTCATTCATTCAGAATTCATTCATTCATTCAGAATTAATACATTTATTCATTCATTCATGAATTCAGAATTCATTCATTCATTCACTGATTCATTGCGTCAGAATGCATTCAGTCATTCATTCATACATCACTCATTCATTCCTTCATTTTGAATTCATTCATTGATACAGAATTCATTAATTCAGCATTGAGAATTCATTCATTTATTCATTCAGAATTCATTCATTCATTCATTCTCAATTCATTCATTCATTCACACTTCATTCATTCATTTATTCATTCCGAATTCTGAATTCATTCTATCATTCATTCAGGTTTCTTCCAGAATTCATTAATGCATTCATAATTCATTCATTGATTCAGAATTCAGTCGTTTAATCAGCATTCATTTATTTAGAATTAATTAATTCATTGATTCATTCATTCAGAATTCATTTTTTCATTCAGAATTCAGAATTAATTCATTCAGTGTTCATTTATTCATTCACTCATTCATTCATTCATTCAGAATTCATTGATTCATTATTCGGAACTCATTCATTCATTCAGAATTCATTCACTCAATCGTTCATTCAGACTTCATTCATTCATTCATTCATTCATTCTGAGTACATTCATTTATTCATTCATTCAGAATTCATTATTTCAGAATTCAGAATTCATTCATTCGTTCATTCATTTAGAATTCAGAATGCATTCCTTCAGTGATTCATTCAGGTTTCTTTCCGAATTCATTCACACATTCAGAATTCATTCATTGATTCAGAATTAATTCATACATTCAGATTTAATTCATACAGTCAATCATTCATTAAGAATTCATTCTTGCATTCATTCAGAATTCATTCATTCATAATTCATTCATTCGTTCAGAGTTGATGCAATCATTCACCATTAATTAATTAATTGATTCATTCATAATTCATTCCTTCATTCATAATTCATTCATTCATTCAGCATTCATTCATTCAGAATTCATTCATTCATTCAGAAATCATTCATGCATTCATAATTCATTGATTCTTCCATTCAGAATAAATTCATTCATTCAGTATTAATTCATTCATTCATCATTCAGTCGTTCATTCGGAAATCATTCATTAATTCATTCAGAATTCATTCATTCATTCATTCAGAATACATTCATTCATTTAGTCATTCCGATTTCAGAATTCATTCCTTCAGTCATTCAGTCAGGTGTCTTTCCGAATTCATTCACACATTCAGAATTAATTCATTGATTCAGAATTCATTCATACATTCAGAATTCATTCATTCAATCATTCATTCATTCAGAATTCATTCATTCATTTAGAATTCATTCATTCAATCATTCATTTATTCAAATTTCATTCATTAATTCAGAATTGATTCATTTATTCATTAAGAATTCATTCATTCATTCAGAAGTCATTCATTCAGAATTCATTCAGGGTTCTTTCATTCATTCAGAATTCATTCAGAATTCATTCATTCATTCTTTCATTCTTTCATTCAGAATTCATTCATTCAGAATTCATTCATTCATTCACTCATTCAGCATTCATTCATTCATTCAGAATTAATTAATTCATTCATTCATTCGTTCAGAATTCAGAATTCATTCATTGATTCACTATGCGTTCATTGATGCGTTCATTTATTCATTGATGCCGTTTTTCATTGTTTCAGAATTCATTCTTTCATTCATTCAGAATTCATTCCTTCATTCATTCAGGGTTCTTTCTTACATTTGGAATTAATTCATTCATAATTATTTCATTCATTCAGAATTCATTTATTCATTCATTCACTCAGAATTGATTCAATTTTTCATTTGGAATTAATTCATTCATTCAGAATTGATTCAATTTTTCATTTGGAATTAATTCATTCATTCAGAATTCATGCATTCAGAATTCATTCATTCATTCAGAATTCATTCATTCATTCAGAAATCATTCATTCCTTCAGAATACATACATTCAATCATTTATTCAGAATTTATTCAGTCAGAATTAATGAATTCATTTATTTATTCCTTCAGAATTCATTCTTTCAGAATTCATTCATTCAGTATTCATTCATTCATTCACTCATTCAGTCTTTCATTCAGAATTCATTCATTGATTCATTATTCTGAACTGATTCATTCAAAATACTTTCAATCATTCGTTCATTCAGACTTCATTCATTCTGAATTCTTTCATTCATTCATTAATTCAGAATTCATTATTTCAGAATTCAGAATTCATTCATTCTTTCATTCAGAATTCATTTATTCATTCATTCAGAATTCATTCATTCACTCAGAATTAATTCATTCAATCATTCATTCATTCAAAATTCATTCATTCATTCATTCAGAATTGATACATTTATTCATTCAGAATTCATTCAGTCAGAAACCTTTTCTTCAGAATTAATTCATTCAGAATTCATTCATTCATTCAGAATTCATTAATTAATTCAGAATTCATTCACTTAATCGTTCATTCAGACTTCATTCATTCATTCGTTTATTCAGAATTCATTCATTCATTCATTCATTCAGAATTCATTCATTCGTTTATTCAATTAGAATTCAGAATTCATTCCTTCAGTCATTCATTCAGGTTTCTTTCAGAATTCATTCACACATTCAGAATTCATTCATTGATTCATAATTCATTCATTCAAAGTTCATTCTCTTATTCATTCAGAATCAATTCATTGAGAGTTCATTCATTCATTCAGAATTCACTCATTCAATCATTCATTCATTCAGAAATCATTCTTGCATTCATTCAGAAATTATTCATGAATTCAGAATTCATTCATTCATTCAGAATTCATTCATTCAATCATTTATTCATTCAAAATTATTTCATTAATTCAGAATTGATTCATTTATTCATCCAGAATTCATTCATTCATTCAGAAGTCATTCATTCAGAATTCATTTGGGGATCTTTCATTCATTCAGACTTCATTCATTCGTAATTCATTCATTCTTTCAGAATTCATTCATTCGTTCAGAATGAATGAATTTGTTCATTCATTCATTCAGAATTCAGAATTCAGAATTCATTCACTATGCATTCATTCATACACACGTTCATTCATTCATTCAGAATTTATTCATTGATTCAGTTTTTATCATTGCTTCTGAGTTCATTCTTTCATTCATTCAGAATTCATTCATTCAATCATTCATTCATTCAAAATTCATTCCTTAATTCAGAATTCATTCATTTATTCAGCCAGAATTCATTCATTCATTCAGTTTTTCATTGCTTCTGAATTCATTCCTTCATTTATTCATTCAGATATCATTCATTCATTCATTCATTCTGAATTCAATACTTCCGCATTTAGAATTCATTCATTTTTTCATTCAGAATTCATTCATTCGTTCATTCACAATTCATTCATTCATTCAGAATTCATTCATTCATTTGGAACTCATTCATTCATTCAGAATTAACTAATTAATTCATTCATACATTCGTTCAGAATTCAGAATTTATTCATTCATTCACTCTGCGTTCATTCATACATTCATTCATTCGTTCATTCAGAATTCGTTCATTCGTTCATTCATCCTGTATTCATTACTTCAGCATTCAGAATTCATTCATTCATTCAGAATTCTGAATTCATTCTTTCATTCATTCAGGTTTCTTTCAGAATTCATTCATGCATTCAGGATTCATTCATTGAATCAGCATTCATTCTTAATTCAGACTCCATTCTTTCAATCAGGACATTCTTGAATTCATTCAGAATTCTTTCATTCATTCCCAATTAATTCATGAAAAACTCATTCTTTTATTCATTCTGGTTTCTTTCAGAATTCATTCACGCATTCAGGATTCATTCATTGATTCACAATTCATTCATTAAAAATTAATTCATTTATTTATTCTGAATTGCTTCATTTATTCATTCAGAATTCATTCATTCATTCATTCATTCTGAATTCATTTCTTCATTCCTTCATTCAGAATTCATTAAATCAGCATTGAGAATTCATTCATTTCTTCATTCAGAATTCATTCATTCGTTCATTCGCAATTCATTCATTCATTCTGTATTCATTCTTTCATTCATTCAGGTTTCATTCAGAATTCATTCACGCATTCATGATTCATTCATTGATTCAGAATTCATTCATAAGTCAGATCTCATTCATTCAAAATTTATTCATTTACCCATTGAGAATTGATTCATGTATTCATTCAGAATTCATTCTTTCATTCACAATTCATTCATTAAAAATTCATTTATTTATTTATTTATTCTGAATTGCTTCATTTATTCGTTCAGAATTCATTCATTCAGCCTGAATTCATTCATTCATTCAGTTTTTCACTGCTTCAAAATTCATTCATTTATTCATTCAGAATTGAGTCATTCATTCATTCATTCATTCAGACATCATTCATTCATTCATTCATTCATTCATTCATTCATTCATTCATTCATTCATTCATTCATTCATTCATTCATTCATTCATTCCTTCATTCCTTCATTCAGAATTCATTATTTCAGCATTAACAATTCATTCATTTGTTCATTCAGAATTCACTCATTCAATCATTCATTCATTCAGAAATCATTCTTGTATTCATTCAGAAATCATTCATTAATTCAGAATTCATTCATTTATTCAGAATTCATTCAGTCAATCATTCATTCATTCATTCATTCAGAATTGATTCATTTATTCATCCAGAATTCCTTCATTCATTCAGAAGACATTCATTCAGAATTCATTCAGTGTTCTTTCATTCATTCAGACTTCATTCATTCGTAATTCATTCATTCATTTAGAATTCATTCATTCATTCAAAATTAATGAATTCATTCATTCATTCATTCAGAATTCAGAATTCATTCATTCATTCACTATGCATTCATTCATACACACATTCATTCATTCATTCAGAATTCATTCATTGTTTCAGTTTTTCATTGCTTCTGAATTCATTCTTTCATTCATTCAGAATTTATTCATTCAGAATTCATTCATTCATTCAGATATCATTCATTCATTCAATCTGAATTCATAACTTCAGCATTCAGAATTCATTCAATTGTTCATTCACAATTCATTCATTCATTCAGACATCATTCATTCATTCATTCATTCATTCAGAATTCATTACTTAAGCATTCCAAATTCATTCATTTGTTCACTCAGAATTCATTCATTTATTCATTCAGAATTCTGAATTCATTCTTTCATTCATTCAGTTTTCTTTCAGAATTCATTCACGCATTCAGGATTCATTTATTGATTCACAATTCATTCATTCAAAATTCATTCATTCATTTATTCAGAATTGATACATTTATTCATTCAGAATTCATTCATTCAGTCAGAAATCATTCGTTCAGAATTCATTCATTCATTCAGAATTCATTCATTCATTCAGAATTCATTCACTTAATCATTCATTCAGACTTCATTCATTCATTCGTTCATTCTGAATACTTTCACTTATTCATTCATTCAGAATTCACTATTTCAGAATTCAGAATTAATTCATTTTTTTATTCAGCATTCATTCATTGATTCATTCAGAATTCATTCTTCCATTTATTCATTTAGAATTCAGAATTCATTCCTTTAGTCTTTCATTCAGATTTATAATTCATTCAATCAAAATTCATTCATTCATTGGGAATTGATTCTTTTATTCATTCAGAATTCATTCATAATTCATTCATTCAGAATTCATTCATTCATTCATTCAGAATTAATTAATTCATTCAGAAGTCAGAGTTCATTCATTCATTCAGTATTCATTCATTCATTCAATCAGAATTTATTCATTGATTCATTATTCAGAATTCTTTCATTCATTCAGAATTCATTCATTCATTCATTCATTCATTCATTCAGACTTCATTCATTTATTCCTTCAGAATTCATTCATCCATTCATGCATTCGTTCAGAATTGATTCATTTCTTCATTCAAAATTCAGTCATTCATTCAGAATTAATTCATTCAGGGTTCTTTCTTCATTCCGAATTCATTCATTCATTTAGAATACATACATTCAATCGTTTTTTCAGAATTCATACATTAAGAAATCATTCATTCAGAATTCATTCAGGGTTCTTTCTTCATTCCGAATTCATTCATTCATTTAGAATACATACATTCAATCGTTTTTTCAGAATTCATACATTCAGAATTCATTCATACAATCATTCATTCATTCAAAATTAATTCATCCACTAATTCAGAATATATTCATTCATTCGTAATTCAATGATTTATCCATTCAGAATACTTTCATTCATTCAGAATTCATTCATTAATTAATTCATCAGAATTCTGAATTCATTCTTTCATTCATTCAGTTTTCTTTCAGAATTCATTCACGCATTCAGGATTCATTTATTGATTCACAATTCATTCATTCAAAATTCATTCATTCATTTATTCAGAATTGATACATTTATTCATTCAGAATTCATTCATTCAGTCAGAAATCATTCGTTCAGAATTCATTCATTCATTCAGAATTCATTCATTCATTCAGAATTCATTCACTTAATCATTCATTCAGACTTCATTCATTCATTCGTTCATTCTGAATACTTTCACTTATTCATTCATTCAGAATTCACTATTTCAGAATTCAGAATTAATTCATTTTTTTATTCAGCATTCATTCATTGATTCATTCAGAATTCATTCTTCCATTTATTCATTTAGAATTCAGAATTCATTCCTTTAGTCTTTCATTCAGATTTCTTTCAGAATTCATTCACACATTCAGAATTCATTCATTGACTCAGAATTCATTCATACATTCAGAATTCATTCATACAATCATTCATTCATTCAGAATTCATTCTTGCATTCATTCAGAATTCATTCATCCATTCAGAATTAATTAATTCATTCAGAATTTATTCATTCATTCAGAATTAATTCATTCAGAATTCGTTCATTCTTTCAGAATGCATTCAGAATTCATTCATTCATTCAGAATTAATTGATTGAGAGTTCATTCATTCATTCAGAATTCACTCATTCAATCATTCATTCATTCAGAAATCATTCTTGCATTCATTCAGAATTCATTCATTCATTCATTCAGAATTCATTCATTCAATCATTCATTCATTCAAAATTCATTCATTCATTCAGAATTAATGTATTTATTCATCCAGAATTCATTCATTCATTCAGAAGTCATTCATTCAGAATTCATTCAGGGTTCTTTCATTCATTCAGACTTCATTTATTCGTAATTCATTCATTCATTCAGAATTCATTCATTCATTCAGAATTAATTCATTGAGAGTTCATTCATTCATTCAGAATTCACTCATTCAATCATTCATTCATTCAGAAATCATTCTTGCATTCATTCAGAATTCATTCATTCATTCAGAATTAATTCATTTATTCATCCAGAATTCATTCATTCATTCAGAAGTCATTCATTCAGAATTCATTCAGGGTTCTTTCATTCATTCAGACTTCATTCATTCGTAATTCATTCATTCATTCAGAATTAATGTATTTATTCATCCAGAATTCATTCATTCATTCAGAAGTCATTCATTCAGAATTCATTCAGGGTTCTTTCATTCATTCAGACTTCATTTATTCGTAATTCATTCATTCATTCAGAATTCATTCATTCATTCAGAATTAATTCATTGAGAGTTCATTCATTCATTCAGAATTCACTCATTCAATCATACATTCATTCAGAAATCATTTTGCATTCATTCAGAATTCATTCATTCATTCAGAATTAATTCATTTATTCATCCAGAATTCATTCATTCATTCAGAAGTCATTCATTCAGAATTCATTCAGGGTTCTTTCATTCATTCAGACTTCATTCATTCGTAATTCATTCATTCATTCAGAATTCATTCATTCATTCAGAATTAATGAATTCATTCATTCATTCGCCATGCATTCATTCATACACACATTCATTCATTCATTCAGAATTCATTCATTAATTCAGTTTTTCATGGCTTCTGAATTCATTCTATCATTCAGGAGTATTCAACATTCAGGAAGGATAGAATAAAAGGAAAAGGAGGTGGGGTAGCATTGCTGGTTAAAGAGGAGATTAATGCAATAGTTAGGAAAGACATTAGCTTGGATGATGTGGAATCTATATGGGTAGAGCTGCAGAACACTAAAGGGCAAAAAACGTTAGTGGGAGTTGTGTACAGACCTCCAAACAGTAGTAGTGATGTTGGGGAGGGCATCAAACAGGAAATTAGGAGTGCATGCAATAAAGGTGCAGCAGTTATAATGGGTGACTTTAATATGCACATAGATTGGGCTAGCCAAACTGGAAGCAATACGGTGGAGGAGGATTTCCTGGAGTGCATAAGGGATGGTTTTCTAGACCAATATGTCGAGGAACCAACTAGGGGGGAGGCCATCTTAGACTGGGTGTTGTGTAATGAGAGAGGATTAATTAGCAATCTCATTGTGCGAGGCACCTTGGGGAAGAGTGACCATAATATGGTGGAATTCTGCATTAGGATGGAGAATGAAACAGTTAATTCAGAGACCATGGTCCAGAACTTAAAGAAGGGTAACTTTGAAGGTATGAGGCGTGAATTGGCTAAGATAGATTGGCGAATGATACTTAAGGGGTTGACTGTGGATGGGCAATGGCAGACATTTAGAGACCGCATGGATGAATTACAACAATTGTACATTCCTGTCTGGCGTAAAAATAAAAAAGGGAAGGTGGCTCAACCGTGGTTATCTAGGGAAATCAGGAATAGTATTAAAGCCAAGGAAGTGGCATACAAATTGGCCAGAAATAGCAGCGAACCTGGGGACTGGGAGAAATTTAGAACTCAGCAGAGGAGGACAAAGGGTTTGATTAGGGCAGGGAAAATGGAGTACGAGAAGAAGCTTGCAGGGAACATTAAGGCGGATTGCAAAAGTTTCTATAGGTATGTAAAGAGAAAAAGGTTAGTAAAGACAAACGTAGGTCCCCTGCAGTCAGAATCAGGGGAAGTCATAACGGGGAACAAAGAAATGGCAGACCAATTGAATAAGTACTTTGGTTCAGTATTCACTAAGGAGGACACAAACAACCTTCCGGATATAAAAGGGGTCAGAGGGTCTAGTAAGGAGGAGGAACTGAGGGAAATCTTTATTAGTCGGGAAATTGTGTTGGGGAAATTGATGGGATTGAAGGCCGATAAATCCCCAGGGCCTGATGGACTGCATCCCAGAGTACTTAAGGAGGTGGCCTTGGAAATAGCGGAAGCATTGACAGTCATTTTCCACCATTCCATTGACTCTGGATCAGTTCCTATCGAGTGGAGGGTAGCCAATGTAACCCCACTTTTTAAAAAAGGAGGGTGAGAGAAAGCAGGGAATTATAGACCGGTCAGCCTGACCTCAGTAGTGGGTAAAATGATGGAATCAATTATTAAGGATGTCATAGCAGCGCATTTGGAAAATGGTGACATGATAGGTCCAAGTCAGCATGGATTTGTGAAAGGGAAATCATGCTTGACAAATCTTCTGGAATTTTTTGAGGATGTTTCCAGTAAAGTGGACAAAGGAGAACCAGTTGATGTGGTATATTTGGACTTTCAGAAGGCTTTCGACAAGGTCCCACACAGGAGATTAATGTGCAAAGTTAAAGCACATGGGATTGGGGGTAGTGTGCTGACGTGGATTGAGAACTGGTTGTCAGACAGGAAGCAAAGAGTAGGAGTAAATGGGTACTTTTCGGAATGGCAGGCAGTGACTAGTGGAGTACCGCAGGGTTCTGTGCTGGGGCCCCAGCTGTTTACATTGTACATTAATGATTTAGACGAGGGGATTAAATGTAGTATCTCCAAATTTGCGGATGACACTAAGTTGGGTGGCAGTGTGAGCTGCAAGGAGGATGCTATGAGGTTGCAGAGTGACTTGGATAGGTTAGGTGAGTGGGCAAATACGTGGCAGATGAAGTATAATGTGGATAAATGTGAGGTTATCCACTTTGGTGGTAAAAACAGAGAGACAGACTATTATCTGAATGGTGACAGATTAGGAAAAGGGGAGGTGCAACGAGACCTGGGTGTCATGGTACATCAGTCACTGAAGGTTGGCATGCAGGTACAGCAGGCGGTTAAGAAAGCAAATGGGAATTTGAGTACAGGGGCAGGGAGGTGTTGCTACAGTTGTACAGGGCCTTGGTGAGGCCACACCTGGAGTATTGTGTACAGTTTTTGTCTCCTAACTTGAGGAAGGACATTCTTGCTATTGAGGGAGTGCAGCGAAGATTCACCAGACTGATTCCCGTGATGGTGGGACTGACCTATCAAGAAAAACTGGATCAACTGGGCTTGTATTCACTGGAGTTCAGAAGAGTGAGAGGGGACCTCATAGAAACGTTTAAAATTCTGACGGGTTTGGACAGGTTGGATGCAGGAAGAATGTTCCCAATGTTGGGGAAGTCCAGAACCAGGGGTCACAGTCTAAGGATAAGGGGTAAGCCATTTAGGACCGAGATGAGGAGAAACTTCTTCACCCAGTGAGTGGCGAACCTGTGGAATTCTCTACCTCAGAAAGTAGTTGAGGCCAATTCACTAAATATATTCAAAAGGGAGCTAGATGAAGTCCTTACTACTCGGGGGATCAAGGGGTATGGCGAGAAAGCAGGAAGGGGGTACTGAAGTTTCATGTTCAGCCATGAACTCATTGAATGGCGGTGCAGGCTAGAAGGGCTGAATGGCCTGCTCCTGCACCTATTTTCTATGTTTCTATGTTTCTATTCATTCAGAATTAATTCATTCAGAATTAATTCATTCAGATATCATTCATTCATTCATTCATTCTGAATTCATTACATCCGCATTCAGAATTCATTCATTTGTTCATTCAGAATTCATTCATTCAGAATTCATTCAGGATTCTTTTATTCATTCAGAATTCATTCATTCATAGTTCATTCATTCATTCAGAATTCATTCATTCATTCACTAAATCATTCATTCATTCAGAATTCATTACTTCAGAATTCAGAATTCATTCATTTGTTCATTCAGAATTTATTCATTCATTCATTCAGAATTGATTCATTCATTTATTCATTCAGACATCTGAATTCATTCAATCATTCATTCAGGTTTCTTCCAGAATTCATTCACGCATTCAGGATTCATTCATTGATTCAGAATTCAGTCATTTAATCAGAATTCATTTATTTATAATTCATTAATTCATTAATTCATTCATTCAGAATTCATTTATTCATTCAGAATTCAGAATTCATTCATTCAGTGTTCATTTATTTATTCACTCATTCATTCATTCATTCAGAATTCATTCATTGATTCATTATTCGGAACTCATTCGTTCTTTCAGAATTCATTCACTCAATCGTTCATTCAGACTTCAATCATTCATTCGTTCATTCTGAGTACTTTCATTTATTCATTCATTCAGAATTCATTATTTCAGAATTCAGAGTTCAATCTTTCGTTCATTCATTTAGAATTCAGAATTCATTCCTTCAGTTATTCATTCAGGTTTTTTTCAGAATTCATTCACACATTCAGAATTCATTCATTGATTCAGAATTCATTCCTACATTCAGAATTAATTCATACAATCATTCATTCATTCAGAATTCATTCTTGCATTAATTCAGAATTCATTCATTCAGAATTAATTCATTCGTTCAGAGTAGATGCATTCATTCACAATTAATTGATTGATTCAATCATTCATTCATAATTCATTCATTCATTCTGCATTCATTCATTCAGAATTCATTCATTCATTTAGAAATCATTCATGCATTCATAATTCATTGATTCTTCCATTCAGAATACATTCATTCATTCAGTATTCATTCATTCATTCACTCATCCAGTCATTCATTCAGAAATCATTCATTCATTCATTCATTCAGAATTTATTCATTCATTAATTGAGAATACATTTATTCATTTATTCATTCCGATTTCAGAATTCATTCCTTCAGTCAGTCAGTTAGGTGTCTTTCCGAATTCATTCACACATTCAGAATTAATTCATTGATTCAGAATTTAATCATACATTCAGAATTCATTCATTCAATCATTCATTCATTCATTCAAATTTCATTCATTCATTCAGAATTGATTCATTTATTCCTCAGAATTCATTCATTCATTCAGAAGTCATTCATTCAGAATTCATTCAGGGTTCTTTCATTCATTCAGAATTCATTCAGAATTCATTCATTCATTCAGATTTAATTCATTCATTCACTCATTCAGCATTCATTCATTCATTCAGAATTAATTAATTCATTCATTCATTCGTTCAGAATTCAGAATTCATTCATTGATTCACTATGCGTTCATTCATACACTCATTCATGCATTCATTCAGAATTTATTCATTGATGCGGTTTTTCATTGTTTCAGAATTCATTCTTTCATTCATTCAGAATTCATTCCTTCATTCATTCAGGGTTCTTTCTTTCATTCAGAATTCATTCTTTCAGAAGTCATTCATCAATCACTCATTCAGAATTCATTTATTCATTCAGAATTAATTCATTCATTCAGAATTCAGAATTCATTCATTCTTTCAGTATTGATTCATTCATTCATTCATTCAGAATTTATTCATTGATTCATTATTCAGAATTCTTTCATTCATTCAGAATTAATTAATTCATTCGTTCATTCAGACTTCATTCATTTATTCATTCAGAATTCATTCATTCATACATGCATTCGTTCAGAATTGATTCATTTATTCATTCAGAATTCAGTCATTCATTCAGAATTTATTCATTCATTCAGAAATCATTCATTCAGAATACATACATTCAATCGTTTATTCAAATTCATTCATTAAGAATTAATTCATTCATTTTTTCATTCATTGAGAATTATTTCATCCAGTATTCATTCATTCATTCATTCAGAATTCATTCATTGATTCATTATTCAGAACTCATTCACTCATTCAGAATACTTTCAATCATTCGTTAATTAAGACTTCATTCATTCTGAATTCTTTTTTTCATTCATTCATTCAGAATTAATTATTTCAGAATTCAGAATTCATTCATTTGTTCATTCAGAATTCATTCATTCCTTCATTCAGAATTAATTAATTAATTCATTCAAAATTCATTCATCCACTAATTCAGAATTCATTCATTCATTCGTAATTCAATGATTTATCCATTCAGAATACTTTCATTCATTCAGAATTCATTCATTCATTTATTCATTTAGAATTCTGAATTCATTCTTTCATTCATTCAGTTTTCTTTCAGAATGCATTAATGCATTCAGGATTCATTCATTGGTTCACAATTCATTCATTCAAAATTCATTCATTCATTCATTCATTCAGAATTGATACATTTATTCATTCAGAATTCATTCATTCAGACAGAAATCATTCGTTCAGTATTAATTCATTCAGAATTCATTCATTCATTCAGAATTCATTCACAATCGTTCATTCAGACTTCATTCATTTATTCGTTCATTCTGAATACTTTCACTTATTCATTCAGATTTCATATATCAGAATTCAGAATTTATTCATTCGTTTATTCAGAATTCATTCATTCATTCATTCATTCATTCATTCATTCAGAATTCATTCATTCATTCATTTATTCATTCAGCATTCTGAATTCATTCTTTCATTCATTCAGTTTTCTTTCAGAATTCATTCATGCATTCAGGATTCATTCCTTGGTTCACAATTCATTCATTCAAAATTAATTAATTCATTCCTTCTTTCAGAATTGATACCTTTATTCATTCAGAATTCATTCATTCATTCAGAATTAATTCATTCATTCAGAATTCATTCACAATCGTTCATTCAGACTTCATTCATTTATTCGTTCATTCTGAATACTTTCACTTATTCATTCAGATTTCATATATCAGAATTCAGAATTTATTCATTCGTTTATTCAGAATTCATTCATTCATTCATTCATTCATTCATTCAGAATTCATTCATTCATTCATTTATTCATTCAGCATTCTGAATTCATTCTTTCATTCATTCAGTTTTCTTTCAGAATTCATTCATGCATTCAGGATTCATTCCTTGGTTCACAATTCATTCATTCAAAATTAATTAATTCATTCCTTCTTTCAGAATTGATACCTTTATTCATTCAGAATTCATTCATTCATTCAGAATTAATTCATTCATTCAGAATTCATTCACAATCGTTCATTTAGACTTCATTCATTTATTCGTTCATTCTGAATACTTTCACTTATTCATTCAGATTTCATATATCAGAATTCAGAATTTATTCATTCGTTTATTCAGAATTCATTCATTCATTCATTCAGAATTCATTCATTCATTCATTTATTCATTCAGCATTCTGAATTCATTCTTTCATTCATTCAGTTTTCTTTCAGAATTCATTCATGCATTCAGGATTCATTCCTTGGTTCATAATTCATTCATTCAAAATTAATTAATTCATTCCTTCTTTCAGAATTGATACCTTTATTCATTCAGAATTCATTCATTCATTCAGAATTAATTCATTCATTCAGAATTCATTCACAATCGTTCATTTAGACTTCATTCATTTATTCGTTCATTCTGAATACTTTCACTTATTCATTCAGATTTCATATATCAGAATTCAGAATTTATTCATTCGTTTATTCAGAATTCATTCATTCATTCATTCATTCATTCATTCAGAATTCATTCATTCAGCATTCTGAATTCATTCTTTCATTCATTCAGTTTTCTTTCAGAATTCATTCATGCATTCAGGATTCATTCCTTGGTTCACAATTCATTCATTCAAAATTAATTAATTCATTCCTTCTTTCAGAATTGATACCTTTATTCATTCAGAATTCATTCATTCATTCAGAATTAATTCATTCATTCAGAATTCATTCACAATCGTTCATTCAGACTTCATTCATTTATTCGTTCATTCTGAATACTTTCACTTATTCATTCAGATTTCATATATCAGAATTCAGAATTTATTCATTCGTTTATTCAGAATTCATTCATTCATTCATTCATTCATTCATTCAGAATTCATTCATTCATTCATTTATTCATTCAGCATTCTGAATTCATTCTTTCATTCATTCAGTTTTCTTTCAGAATTCATTCATGCATTCAGGATTCATTCCTTGGTTCATAATTCATTCATTCAAAATTAATTAATTCATTCCTTCTTTCAGAATTGATACCTTTATTCATTCAGAATTCATTCATTCAGTCAAAAATCAGTCGTTCGGAATTAATTCATTCAGAATTGATTCATTCATTCAGAATTCATTCATTCATTCAGAATTCATTCACTTAATCGTTCATTCAGACTTCATTCATTCATTCATTCATTCTAAATACTTTCACTTATTCATTCATTCAGATTTCATATATCAGAATTCAGAATTAATTCATTCGTTTATTCAGAATTAATTCATTGATTAAGAATTCAATCATTCATTCAGAATTCATTCATTCATTTAGAATTCGTTCATTCAGAATTCGTACATTCTTTCAGAATGCATTCAGAATTCATTCATTCATTCAGAATTAATTTGTTGAGAGTTCATTCATTCTTTCATAATTCACTCATTCAATCATTCATTCATTCAGAATTCATTCATTCATTCAGAATTCATTCATTCAATCATTCATTCATTCAAAATTAATTCATTAATTCAGAATTGATTCATTTATTCATCCAGAATTCATTCATTCATTCAGAAGTCATTCATTCAGAATTCATTCGGGGTTCTTTCATTCATTCAGTATTCATTCATTGATTCACTCAGTCATTCAGTCAGAATTCATTCATTGATTCATTATTCAGAACTCATTCATTCATTCAGAATACTTTCAATCATTCGTCCATTCAGACTTCAGTAATTCTGAATTCTTTCATTCATTCATTCATTCATTCAGAATTCATTATTTCAGAATTCAGAATTCATTCGTTTGTTCATTCAGAATTCATTCATTCATTCACTCATTCATTCAGAATTGATACATTTATTCATTCAGAATTCATTCATTGATTCAGAATTCATTCATACATTCCGAATTCATTCATTCAGAATTCGTTCATTCTTTCAGAATGCATTCAGAATGCATTCATTCATTCCGAATTAATTCATTGAGAGTTCATTCATTCATTCAGAATTCACTCATTAAATCATTCATTCATTCAGAAATCATTCTTGCATTCATTCAGAATTCATTCATTCATTCCGAATTCATTCATTCATTCCGAATTCATTCATTCAATCATTCATTCATCCAGTAATTCAGAATTTATGCATTTATTCATTCCGAATTTAGTCATTCATTCAGTAATATTTCATTCAGAAATCATTCAGGGTTCTTTCATTTATTCAGAATTCATTCAGTCAGAATTCATGCATACAGAATTCATTCATTCACTCATTCATTCAGTATTCATTCATTCATTAATTCATTCAGAAGTCATTCATTGATTCGTTGCTTCAGAATTGATTCATTCATTCATCCAGAATTCATTCATTCATTCAGAATTAATTCATTGAGAGTTCATTCATTCATTCAAAATTCATTCATTCAATCATTCAGAATTCAGAATTCAGAAATCCATTCAATCATTCATTCATTCATTCAAAATTCATTCATTAATTCTCAATTGATTCATTTATTCATTCAGAATTCATTCATTCATTCAGAATTAATTAATTAATTGCTTCATTTATTCAGAATTCATTCAAAATTCAATCATTAATTCAGTATTCATTCATTCACCCATTCATAAAAAAATTCATTCATTGATTCATTATTCAGAATTCTTTCATTAATTCAGTATTCATTCATTCAATCGTTCATTCAGAATTCATTCATTCATTCAGAATTAATTAATTCATTGCTTCATTTATTCAGAATTCATTCAGAATTCAGAATTCAGAATTCAATCATTAATTCAGTACTCATTCACTCATTCATAAAAAAAATTCGTTCATTGATTCATTATTCAGAATTCATTCATTCATTTATTCATTCATTCAGAATTCATTCAGTCATTTATTCGTCCATAATTCAGAATTCATTCATTCATTCAGTATTCATTCATTCATTCATTCATTCATTCAGAATTCATTCATTCATTCATTGATTCATTGCTTCAGAATTCATTTATTCATTCATTCAGAATTCATTCAGCCATTCATTCGTCCATAATTCAGAATTCATTCATACATTCAGAATTCATTCATTCAATCATTCATTCTTTCAGAATTCATTCATTCATCTAGACTTCATTCATTCATTCAGAATTAATTCATTAAGAGTTCATTCATTCATTCAGAATTCATTCATTCAATCATTAATTCATTCAGAATTCAAAATTCATTCAGAAATCCATTCATTCAATCAACATTCATTCATTAATTCAGAATTGATTCGTTTATTTATTCAGAATTCATTCATTCATTCAGAATTCATTCATTCAGGGTTCTTTCATTCATTCAGAATTCATTCATTCAGAATTCATTCATTCACTCATTCATTCAGAATGCATTCATTCACTCATTCATTCAGAATTCATTCAATCATTCAGAATTCATTCATTCAATCGTTCATTCAGAATTCATTCATTCATTCAGAATTAATAAATTCATTACTTCATTCATTCAGAATTCATTCATTCATTCAGAATTCAGAATTCAATCATTCATTCAATATTCATTCATTCAAACATAAAAAAATCATATATGATTCATTATTCAGAATTCTTTCATTCATTCATAATTAATTCATTCGTTCATGCATTCATTCAGAATTGATTCATTTATTCATTCAGAATTCATTCAATCATTCATTCAGGGTTCTTTCATTCAGAATTCATTCATTCATCATTCATTCAGAATTCATTCATTCATTCATTCATTCAGAATCCATTCATTCATTTGGACTTCATTCATTCAGAATTCATGCATTCATTCAGAATGCATTCATAATGCGTTCATTAATTCAGAATTCATTTTTTCAATCATTCATTCAGAATTCATGCTTGCATTCATTCAGAAATCATTCAGAATTCAGAATTCATTCAGAAATTCATTCATTCAGAAATCATTCAGAGTTCACAATTCATTCAGTCCTTCATTCAGAATTCATTCATTCTTCCATTCCTAATTCATTCATTCAGAATTCATTACTTCAGCATTCAGAATTCATTCTTTCGTTCATTCAAAATTCATTCATTCGTTCATTCAAAATTAATTAATTCATTCAGAATTTATTCATTCATTTATTCATTCAGAATTCTGAATTCATTCTTTCATTCATTCAGCTTTCTTTCAGAATTAATTTGCGCATTCAGGATTCATTCATTGATTCAGAATTAATTCGTTCATTCAGAGTTCATTCATTCAATCATTCATTCATAACATTCTTGAATTCATTCAAAAATCATTCATTCAATCCGAATTCATTCATTCAAAATTCATTCATTCATTCATTCAGAATTCATTCATTCATTCAGAATTATTTGATTCATTTATTCATTCATTCAGAATACATTCATTCATTTAAATTCAGAATTCATTCACTCATTCAGTATTCATTCATTCAATCATTCATTCAAAATTCATTCATTAATTCAGAATTGATTCATTTATTCATTCAGAATTCATTCATTCATTCAGAAGTCATTCATTCAGAATTCATTCAGGGTTCTTTCATTCATTAACAATTCATTCATATTCCATTCCTTCATTCAGAATTCCTTCATTCATTCACTCATTCATTCAGATTTCATTTATTCATTCAGAATTCATTCATTCATTCAGAATTCATTCATTGAGAGTTCATTCATTCTTTCATAATTCACTCATTCAATCATTCATTCATTCAGAATTCATTCATTGAGAGTTCATTCATTCTTTCATAATTCACTCATTCAATCATTCATTCATTCAGAATTCATTCATTCATTCAGAATTCATTCATTCAATCATTCATTCATTCAAAATTAATTCATTAATTCAGAATTGATTCATTTATTCATCCAGAATTCATTCATTCATTCAGAAGTCATTCATTCAGAATTCATTCGGGGTTCTTTCATTCATTCAGTATTCATTCATTGATTCACTCAGTCATTCAGTCAGAATTCATTCATTGATTCATTATTCAGAACTCATTCATTCATTCAGAATACTTTCAATCATTCGTCCATTCAGACTTCAGTCATTCTGAATTCTTTCATTCATTCATTCATTCAGAATTCATTATTTCAGAATTCAGAATTCATTCGTTTGTTCATTCAGAATTCATTCATTCATTCACTCATTCATTCTGAATTGATACATTTATTCATTCAGAATTCATTCATTGATTCAGAATTCATTCATACATTCCGAATTCATTCATTCAGAATTCAATCATTCAGAATTCGTTCATTCTTTCAGAATGCATTCAGAATGCATTCATTCATTCCGAATTAATTCATTGAGAGTTCATTCATTCATTCAGAATTCACTCATTCAATCATTCATTCATTCAGAAATCATTCTTGCATTCATTCAGAATTCATTCATTCATTCAGAATTCATTTATTCAATTATTCATTCATTCAAAATTCATTCATTAATTCAGAATTGATTCATCTATTCATTCAGAATTCATTCAGGGTTCTTTCATTCATTCAGAATTCATTCATTCATAATTCGTTCATTCATTCAGAATTCATTCCTTCATTCACTCATTCATTAAGAATTCATTCATTCATTCAGAATTAATTAATTAATTCATTCATTCAGGTTTTCATTGGTTCAGAATTCATTCATTCATTCATTCAGAATTCATTCATTTATTCAGAATTCAATACTTCAGCATTCATTCATTTGTTCATTCAGAATTCATTCATTCATTTATTCAGAATTCTAAATTCATGCCTTCATTCATTCAGGTTTCTTTCAGAATTCATTCGCGCATTCAGGATTCATTCAGAATTCAGAATTAATTCATTCATTCACGGTGCATTCATTCATACACTCATTCATTCATTCATTTAGAATTCATCATTGATTCACTGATTCATTGCTGGATAATTCATTCCTTCATTTTGAGTACATTCATTCATTCAGAATTCATTGCTTCAGAATTCAGAATGCATTCATTTGTTCATTCAGAATTCATTCATTTCTTCATTCAGAATTCATTCATTCATTTATTCATTCAGATTTCTTTCAGAATTCATTCATGCATTCAGGATTCATTCATTGATTCAGAATTCATTTGTACATTCAGAATTGATTCATTCAAAATTCATTCATTCATTCAGAATTGATTCATTTATTCATTCAGAATTCATTCATTTATTCATTCAGAATTCATTCATTCATTCCGAATTCATTCAATCATTCCGAATTCATTCATTCAATCATTCATTCATCCAGTAATTCCTAATTTATGCATTTATTCATTCCGAATTTAGTCATTCATTCAGTAATATTTCATTCAGAAATCATTCAGGGTTCTTTCATTTATTCAGAATTCATTCAGTCAGAATTCATGCATACAGAATTCATTCATTCACTCATTCATTCAGAACTCATTCATTCATTCAGTATTCATTCATTCATTAATTCATTCAGAAGTCATTCATTGATTCATTGCTTCAGAATTGATTCATTCATTCATCCAGAATTCATTCATTCATTCAGAATTAATTCATTGAGAGTTCATTCATTCATTCAAAATTCATTCATTCAATCTTTCAGAATTCAGAATTCAGAAATCCATTCATTCATTCATTCATTCATTCAAAAGTCATTCATTAATTCTCAATTGATTCATTTATTCATTCGGAATTCATTCATTCATTCAGAATTCATTCATTCATTCATTCAGGGTTCTTTCATTCATTCAGAATTCATTCATTCAATCGTTCATTCAGAATTCATTCATTCATTCAGAATTAATTAATTAATTGCTTCATTTATTCAGAATTCATTCAAAATTCAATCATTAATTCAGTATTCATTAATTCACTCATTCATAAAAAAATTCATTCATTGATTCATTATTCAGAATTCTTTCATTCATTCAGAATTCATTCATTCAATCGTTCATTCAGAATTCATTCATTCATTCAGAATTAATTAATTCATTGATTCATTATTCAGAATTCATTCATTCATTTATTCATTCATTCAGAATTCATTCAGTCATTCATTCGTCCATAATTCAGAATTCATTCATTCATTCAGTATTCATTCATTCATTCATTAATTCATTCAGAATTCATTCATTCATTGATTCATTGCTTCAGAATTCATTTATTCATTCATTCAGAATTCATTCAGCCATTCATTCGTCCATAATTCAGAATTCATTCATACATTCAGAATTCATTCATTCAATCATTCATTATTTCAGAATTCATTCATTCATCCAGACTTCATTCATTCATTCAGAATTAATTCATTAAGAGTTCATTCATTCATTCAGAATTCATTCATTTAATCATTCATTCATTCAGAATTCAAAATTCATTCAGAAATCCATTCATTCATTCAACATTCATTCATTAATTCAGAATTGATTCATTTATTTATTCAGAATTCATTCATTCATTCAGAATTCATTCATTCAGGGTTCTTTCATTCATTCAGAATTCATTCATTCAGAATTCATTCATTCACTCATTCATTCAGAATGCATTCATTCACTCATTCATTCAGAATTCATTCAATCATTCAGAATTCATTCATTCAATCGTTCATTCAGAATTCATTCATTCATTCAGAATTAATAAATTCATTGCTTCATTCATTCAGAATTCATTCATTCATTCAGAATTCAGAATTCAATCATTCATTCAATATTCATTCATTCAAACATAAAAAAATCATATATGATTCATTATTCAGAATTCTTTCATTCATTCATAATTAATTCATTCATTCATGCATTCATTCAGAATTGATTCATTTATTCATTCAGAATTCATTCAATCATTCATTCAGGGTTCTTTCATTCAGAATTCATTCATTCATCATTCATTCAGAATTCATTCATTCATTCATTCATTCAGAATCCATTCATTCATTTAGACTTCATTCATTCAGAATGCATTCATAATGCGTTCATTAATTCAGAATTCATTTTTTCAATCATTCATTCAGAATTCATGCTTGCATTCATTCAGAAATCATTCAGAATTCAGAATTCATTCAGAAATTCATTCATTCAGAAATCATTCAGAGTTCACAATTTATTCAGTCCTTCATTCAGAATTCATTCATTCTTCCATTCCTAATTCATTCATTCAGAATTCATTACTTCAGCATTCAGAATTCATTTTTTCATTCATTCAAAATTCATTCATTCGTTCATTCAAAATTAATTCATTCATTCAGAATTTATTCATTCATTTATTCATTCAGAATTCTGAATTCATTCTTTCATTCATTCAGGTTTCTTTCAGAATTAATTTGCGCATTCAGGATTCATTCATTGATTCAGAATTAATTCGTACATTCAAAATTCATTCATTCAATCATTCATTCATTCAGAACATTCTTGAATTCATTCAAAATTCATTCATTCATTCATTCAGAATTCATTCATTCAAAATTCATTCATTCATTCATTCATAATTCATTCATTCATTCAGAATTATTTGATTCATTTATTCATTCATTCAGAATACATTCATTCATTTAAATTCAGAATTCATTCACTCATTCAGTATTCATTCATTCAATCATTCATTCAAAATTCATTCATTAATTCAGAATTGATTCATTTATTCATTCAGAATTCATTCATTCATTCAGAAGTCATTCATTCAGAATTCATTCAGGGTTCTTTCATTCATTAACAATTCATTCATATTCCATTCCTTCATTCAGAATTCCTTCATTCATTCACTCATTCATTCAGATTTCATTCATTCATTCAGAATTAATTCATTGAGAGTTCATTCATTCTTTCATAATTCACTCATTCAATCATTCATTCATTCAGAATTCATTCATTCATTCAGAAGTCATTCATTCAGAATTCATTCAGGGTTCTTTCATTCATTAACAATTCATTCATATTCCATTCCTTCATTCAGAATTCCTTCATTCATTCACTCATTCATTCAGATTTCATTTATTCATTCAGAATTCATTCATTGAGAGTTCATTCATTCTTTCATAATTCACTCATTCAATCATTCATTCATTCAGAATTCACTCATTCATTCAGAATTCATTCATTGAGAGTTCATTCATTCTTTCATAATTCACTCATTCAATCATTCATTCATTCAGAATTCATTCATTCATTCAGAATTCATTCATTCAATCATTCATTCATTCAAAATTAATTCATTAATTCAGAATTGATTCATTTATTCATCCAGAATTCATTCATTCATTCAGAAGTCATTCATTCAGAATTCATTCGGGGTTCTTTCATTCATTCAGTATTCATTCATTGATTCACTCAGTCATTCAGTCAGAATTCATTCATTGATTCATTATTCAGAACTCATTCATTCATTCAGAATACTTTCAATCATTCGTCCATTCAGACTTCAGTCATTCTGAATTCTTTCATTCATTCATTCATTCAGAATTCATTATTTCAGAATTCAGAATTCATTCGTTTGTTCATTCAGAATTCATTCATTCATTCACTCATTCATTCAGAATTGATACATTTATTCATTCAGAATTCATTCATTGATTCAGAATTCATTCATACATTCCGAATTCATTCATTCAGAATTCGTTCATTCTTTCAGAATGCATTCAGAATGCATTCATTCATTCCGAATTAATTCATTGAGAGTTCATTCATTCATTCAGAATGCACTCATTCAATCATTCATTCATTCAGAAATCATTCTTGCATTCATTCAGAATTCATTCATTCATTCAGAATTCATTTATTCAATTATTCATTCATTCAAGATTCATTCATTAATTCAGAATTGATTCATCTATTCATTCAGAATTCCTTCAGGGTTCTTTAATTCATTCAGAATTCATTCATTCATAATTCGTTCATTCATTCAGAATTCATTCATTCATTCACTCATTCATTCAGAATTCATTCATTCATTATTCGTTCATTGATTCAGAATTCATTCATTCATTCACTCATTCATTAAGAATTCATTCATTCATAATTCATTCATTCATTCAGAATTCATTCCTTCATTTACTCATTCATTAAGAATTCATTCATTCATTCAGAATTAATTAATTCATTCATTCATTCAGGTTTTCATTGGTTCAGAATTCATTCATTCATTCATTCATTTATTCAGAATTCAATACTTCAGCATTCATTCATTTGTTCATTCAGAATTCATTCATTCATTTATTCAGAATTCTAAATTCATGCTTTCATTCATTCAGGTTTCTTTCAGAATTTATTCGCGCATTCAGGATTCATTCAGAATTCAGAATTAATTAATTCATTCACAGTGCATTCATTCATACACTCATTCATTCATTCATTTAGAATTCATCATTGATTCACTGATTCATTGCTGGATAATTCATTCCTTCATTTTGAGTACATTCATTCATTCAGAATTCATTGCTTCAGAATTCAGAATGCATTCATTTGTTCATTCAGAATTCATTCATTTCTTCATTCAGAATTCATTCATTCATTTATTCATTCAGATTTCTTTCAGAATTCATTCACACATTCAGCATTCATTCATTGATTCAGAATTCATTTGTACATTCAGAATTGATTCATTCAAAATTCATTCATTCATTCAGAATTGATTCATTTATTCATTCAGAATTCATTCATTTATTCATTCAGAATTCATTCATTCATTCCGAATTCATTCATTCATTCCAAATTCATTCATTCAATCATTCATTCATTCAAAATTCATTCATCCAGTAATTCAGAATTTATGCATTTATTCATTCCGAATTTAGTCATTCATTCAGTAATATTTCATTCAGAAATCATTCAGGGTTCTTTCATTTATTCAGAATTCATTCAGTCAGAATTCATGCATACAGAATTCATTCATTCACTCATTCATTCAGAACTCATTCATTCATTCAGTATTCATTCATTCATTAATTCATTCAGAAGTCATTCATTGATTCATTGCTTCAGAATTGATTCATTCATTCATCCAGAATTCATTCATTCATTCAGAATTAATTCATTGAGAGTTCATTCATTCATTCAAAATTCATTCATTCATTTATTCAGAATTCAGAATTCAGACATCCATTCATTCATTCATTCATTCATTCAAAATTCATTCATTAATTCTCAATGGATTCATTTATTCATTCAGAATTCATTCATTCATTCAGAATTAATTCATTCATTCATTCAGGGTTCTTTCATTCATTCAGAATTCATTCATTCAGAATTCATCCATTCATTCAGAATTCATCCATTCATTCAGAATTCATTCATTCAATCGTTCATTCAGAATTCATTCATTCATTCAGAATTAATTAATTAATTGCTTCATTTATTCAGAATTCATTCAAAATTCAATCATTAATTCAGTATTCATTCATTCACTCATTCATAAAAAAAATTCATTCATTGATTCATTATTCAGAATTCTTTCATTCATTCAGAATTCATTCATTCAATCGTTCATTCAGAATTCATTCATTCATTCAGAATTAATTAATTCATTGCTTCATTTATTCAGAATTCATTCAGAATTCAGAATTCAGAATTCAATCATTAATTCAGTACTCATTCACTCATTCATAAAAAAAATTTGTTCATTGATTCATTATTCAGAATTCATTCATTCATTTATTCATTCATTCAGAATTCATTCAGTCATTCATTCGTCCATAATTCAGAATTCATTCATTCATTCAGAATTCATTCATTCATCCAGACTTCATTCATTCATTCAGAATTAATTCATTAAGAGTTCATTCATTCATTCAGAATTCATTCATTCAATCATTCATTCATTCAGAATTCAAAATTCATTCAGAAATCCATTCATTCATTCAACATTCATTCATTAATTCAGAATTGATTCATTTATTTATTCAGAATTCATTCATTCATTCAGAATTCATTCATTCAGGGTTCTTTCATTCATTCAGAATTCATTCATTCAGAATTCATTCATTCACTCATTCATTCAGAATGCATTCATTCACTCATTCATTCAGAATTCATTCAATCATTCAGAATTCATTCATTCAATCGTTCATTCAGAATTCATTCATTCATTCAGAATTAATAAATTCATTGCTTCATTCATTCAGAATTCATTCATTCATTCAGAATTCAGAATTCAATCATTCATTCAATATTCATTCATTCATACATAAAAAAATCATATATGATTCATTATTCAGAATTCTTTCATTCATTCATAATTAATTAATTCGTTCATGCATTCATTCAGAATTGATTCATTTATTCATTCAGAATTCATTCAATCATTCATTCAGGGTTCTTTCATTCAGAATTCATTCATTCATCATTCATTCAGAATTCATTCATTCATTAACTCATTCATTCAGAATTCATTCATTCATTCATTCAGAATTCAATCATTAATTCAGTATGCATTCATTCACTCAATAATTTAAAAATTCATTCATTGATTCATTATTCAGAATTCTTTCATTCATTCAGAATTCATTTATTCATTCATTCATTCAGACTTCACTAATTTATTCATTCATAATTGATTCATTCATTCATGCATTCATTCAGAATTGATTCATTTATTCATTCAGAATTCATTCAATCATTGATTCAGGGTTCTTTCATTCAGAATTCATTCATTCATCATTCATTCAGAATTCATTCATTCATTAACTCATTCATTCAGAATTCATTCATTCATTCATTCAGAATTCAATCATTAATTCAGTATGCATTCATTCACTCAATAATTAAAAAATTCATTCATTGATTCATTATTCAGAATTCTTTCATTCATTCAGAATTCATTTATTCATTCATTCATTCAGACTTCACTAATTTATTCATTCATAATTGATTCATTCATTCATGCATTCATTCAGAATTGATTCATTTATTCATTCAGAATTCAGTCATTCATTCAGAATTCATAACTCATTCACTCAGAATTCGTTCATTCATCCAGAAATCATTCATTCAGAATTCATTCAGGGTTCTTTCATTCATTCAGAATTCATTCATTCAGAACTCATTCATTCAATCATACATTCATAATTCATTCATTCATTAACTCATTCATTCATTCAGAATTCAAACAGTCAATTGTTTATTCAGAATTCATTCATTCAGAATTAATTACTTCATTGATTCATTCATTCAGAATTCATTTATTCATTCAGAATTCATTCACTCAATTGTTCATTCAGACTTCATTCTTTCATTCGTTCATTCTGAATTCTTTCATTTATTCATTCATTCAGAATTCATTATTTCAGAATTCAGAATTCATTCATTCGTTCATTCACAATTCATTCATTCATTTATTCATTCAGAATTCTGAATTAATTATTTCATTCAGGGTTCTTTCAGAATTCATCCATGCATTCAGGATTCATTCATTGAATCAGACTTCATTCGTACATTCAGAATTCATTCAGTTAGAATTCATTCATTCATTCATTCAGAATTCATTCATTCATTTAGACTTCATTCATTCAGAATTCATGCATTCATTCAGAATGCATTCATAATGCGTTCATTAATTCAGAATTCATTTTTTCAATCATTCATTCAGAATTCATGCTTGCATTCATTCAGAAATCATTCAGAATTCAGAATTCATTCAGAAATTCATTCATTCAGAAATCATTCAGAGTTCACAATTCATTCAGTCCTTCATTCAGAATTCATTCATTCTTCCATTCCTAATTCATTCATTCAGAATTCATTACTTCAGCATTCAGAATTCATTCTTTCGTTCATTCAAAATTCATTCATTCGTTCATTCAAAATTAATTCATTCATTCAGAATTTATTCATTCATTTATTCATTCAGAATTCTGAATTCATTCTTTCATTCATTCAGGTTTCTTTCAGAATTAATTTACGCATTCAGGATTCATTCATTGATTCAGAATTAATTCGTACATTCAGAGTTCATTCATTCAATCATTCATTCATTCAGAACATTCTTGAGTTCATTCATAAATCATTCATTCAATCAGAATTCATTCATTCAAAATTCATTCATTCATTCATTCAGAATTCATTCATTCATTCAGAATTATTTGATTCATTTATTCATTCATTCAGAATACATTCATTCATTTAAATTCAGAATTCATTCACTCATTCAGTATTCATTCATTCATTCATTCAGAATTCATTCAGAATTCATTCATTGATTCAGTATTCAGAATTCTTTCATTCATTCAGAATTCAGTCATTCATTCGTTTATTCAGATTTGATTCATTTATTCATTCAGAATTCAGTCACGCATTCAGAATTCATTCATTCATTCAGAAATCATTCAGTCAGAATTCATTCAGGGTTCTTTCATTCCTTCAGAATTCATTTATTCATTCATTCAAAATTCTTTCATTCATTTGTGAAGGGGTTAATGTGAAAATTGCTGTGCGTGAGAAAACAAAACAGTTGACTTAGCAGGTACTAAAGGACAGGATGCTATAAGCAATTGCGAGAAGGTCACAAGATGCTGAGCAACATGGAAACCAACTGCACACCAGATGCTGGCCAAAAATAAGGAAGTGAGCTGGACAAACACGACTGTAAAACTGCTGTGTAAGCACTTTTTGAAATGTCAGATGATCAGGTCATGTGGAAGCAGTGACATGTGACCTTTGCGGTTTACGACTTTAAATATGCTGTATGTGTAACCCGAAATTGAGTTGTTGCCTTGTTGAGGGACCTATATACAACTCCCCTGGTACCTTGTATTAATAAACTGTGTGTGTTTTCAACTCTATAACGTAGTCTCAGAGTAGATTTATTTCTACCTCGGGATTTTCCCCCAACAGTTATGGTGCTGCGAGCAGGGTGTACGGTAAGTCCTCCTGATCGAGACTCGAATGTACGGGGCTAAAGTTGGATTTCACGACATCCCAGAAATTGGAACGTTGAACCATCAGGGGTGAGGCCGTTGGACACCCAACGAACAAGTGAGACTCGGGGAGGTTTGATAACAGACACGGCGAGTAGAAATTAAGATAAAGTAGAATATAAGTAAGATAAGTGGCGTGTAAGAGAAATGAGTGTCCCCGTCACTTCAATTGTCACAAACTATCTCAGTCACCTAACTTGAGCTGGAATTAAGAGGGCAAGTGCCCCACGTGATGGCCAAGGATTAAGGTTGAAGGGAACACCGGGAGGACAAAGTGACGGTGGAAACCTGTGAGTGACTGTGTGATACGCATGAACTTGTGTGACAGTTGAGGGATAATCCCATCGCAATAAATAAGTGACGGAGTAGAAGTAGGCCCACGTGAAGAGACTCATTCGCAGAGGAAGCGAGGGAAGGTCAGATCACATAATGGCGTCAGGGGAAGACCTTGAATGGAGACCGGGAGGGTCTCTTAGTATGTTCTATGCAGACGACCAGAAGGGCTTAATAGATAAAATGATTAAAGATGGGTGGGATACCTCGGCTGTCCCCAAGGAGCAAAAGAATTGGTGGGAGAAACAGAAACAGAAAAAGGCAAAGAAAGCCGGAGTACTTTTCGTATATCAGTTATGTGTGTTACAAAGTAAAACCAAACAATTAGTAGAGAAAAGTAAGGAGACAGAAGCCGAGAATAAGAAATGGAGAGGGCGGTATGAACAAACCGGCAAATGGGGGGGATCAGATTATGACCTCCCTCCGACTTATGTTGCCACAGTAGCGGCCTCGGCTCCTCCCTTTGATGAGGAGACCGAGATGGAAGGGTCAAATTCAGTAAATACAGAAAGGGCAGCCCCTCTTAGGGTAACCCAGGGTGTACAGGGAGGGAACCCCCGATATCAATACTACACTTTTACCCCCACAGAAAAACAAATGATGAATCAGGATTTGGGGAGTCTACAACTACGGAAGAGAAATGTAGAATTTTGGCAAAAGTTAGAAGGATTGTATGAGACCTACAATACGCATGAGAGAGATGTCCACCAAATAGTTCGGGCTAAGTGTCCAAAGGACCGGTGGACAGGGCTAGCACCCCCTCACAGTGACGGCACATGGATACCTGCTGTGGGTGCCACAAGGGCACAACGGGACGCTGCCAGAACAGGCTTCGTCCAGGCTGTACAGGCCTTAATGGGAGCATCCACTCCAAATTGGGGATTGACAATGCAGACCCGCCAGAAAAAGGGAGAAAACGCCAGTGACTGCGGAGAGAGGTTCTGGTTCCAATACCAAGAATCCTCGGGACAGGCAGCCCCCAACAGAGATGTCCCAGTCTTCATGAAAATGTTTAAGGACAGCCTTTCGGCCGACCATCAAAAGATCTTAAAAATGGGGGTGGTAGTCACAGACACATATGACCAAGCTGTCCAGTGGGCATGCCACATTAACTCTGGGGGAATAAAACAAGAAGTGGCCATGGCTAAGAGTAGTAAGAGTGCGGGCCGAGGGGAATGCTACAACTGTGGCAAGATGGGTCATTTTGCCACCAACTGTAGGGGACCCAAAAGACCAACCGTTCGATGTGACAATCGTGGGAAAAGGGACATGCCACTTGTAAAGTCCTGTCCCCTCAGTACAGATTCACACGAGGCATGTAGTGAAGTCAAGGTCACTCTGGACCTGTACCTTTATTTCACAGCTCTGGAATGCTGCACTTGCTTGAGACCTGTCCTTATATACCTGTCTCTTGCAAGTGCACCCCTGCTGGTAAGGTATGCTGGTGGTTGCAGGTCATATCTTATTACAGTCATGTATAGCATGTTAGGATACAGTTATATATAATAATGTAAGATACATGACATCACCCTCCCCCAAGGTCCTATTGTCTTTATAAGTTCAGTCTCTCAGGTGGTCTATGCTCTCGCGTGGAGCGTCTGAGTTGTGGTTCAGTTGTTTGCCTTGGTGTCTGTTTTTCTTTGGGTGTGGTTGCTGGTATCTCGCCTGGGCTGTCTGTTTCAATTGGTGTGATTGTTGTTGACTCGCCTGGGATGTCTGTTGGGATTGCCCTTTCCTCAGGTTGTTCCCTCTGCCTGTCCACCAGGTGTGGTGCGAGTTCCACATTGTAGTCTGCCTCTGGTTCCGCAGTGTTGTTGGTAAATCTGCTTTTGACTTGGTCTACATATCTCCGGCAGGTTTTGCCATTGTCCATTTGTACTACCAGTAGCCTGTTTCCTTCCTTGCCCGTTACTGTCTCTGCAAGCCATTAGGGACCCCTGCCATAGTTTAGTACAAACACTTTGTCCCCTATCTCATTCCATCTCCCCCTTGAATTTCTGTCATGGTACTCAGTCAGCTTACGGCGCTTTGCCTCCATGATTTCATGCATGTCTGGGAGGATTAATGAGAGCCTTGTTTTTAAAGTCCTTTTCATCAACAGTTGCGCGAGGGGGATCCCAGTCAATGAGTGCGGGCGAGATCTGTATGCCAGCAGCAGTCGCGACAGGCGACCCTGCAGCATGGGACCTTGGATTTTAAGCATGCCTTGTTTAATGATTTGCACTGCTCTCTCCACCTGGTCGTTTGAGGCCGGCTTGAACGGTGCCGTCTTGACGTGATTTATGCCGTGGTCAATTATAAAGTCGTGGAATTCTGCGCTGGTGAAGCACGGACCATTGTCACTGACCAATATGTCAGGGATTCTGTGCGTTGCAAACATGGTTGCGAGCTCTCCACAGTGGTGGAGGTTGTGCTCGAGTTTAAAATGGTGCATTCGATCCACTTTGAAAATGCATCAACAACTTCGAGGAACATTTTGGTCATGAATGGGCCCGCATAGTCTACGTGCACCCGTGACCAAGGTTTGGTAGGCCAGGGCCAGTGGGTTAAGGATAGCCTCCCTGGGGGCATTGCTGAGTTGGGCACAAATGGTGCACCTTCGGACGCAGATCTCCAAGTCCGTGTCAATACCAGGCCACCAGACGTGGGATCTGGCTATGGCCTTCATGAGAACGATCCCCAGGTGCTCGCGGTGGAGCTCCCGCACAAATGCCTCTCTGCCTCACAGAGGCATGACTACTCGGCTGCCCCACATCAGGCAGTCTGCTTGTAGTGATAGCTCATGCATACGCCTGTGAAAGGGTTTTAATTCCTCGGGGCAGACATCGAGAGCCTCTGCCCAGTCACCGGTTAGGACACATCTTTTTACTCAGGATAACGTGGGGTCGCTGGCTGTCCAGGCTCTGATTTGGCGAGCCGTCATGGGCGAACCTGTGGACTCAAAGGCATTGATTGCCATGACTATCTCACAGTCCTGTTCGTCAGACCCTTCCGTGGTTGCCAGGGGTAGCCTGCTGAGCGCGTCGGCATAGTTATCTGTGCCTGGTCTGTGCCTTATGGTATAGTCATAGGACGCTAGCATGAGTCCCCACCGTTGAATTTGCGCTGAGGCTTTGGCGATTATTGCCTTGCTCTCGGATAGGAGGGACGTGAGGGGCTTGTGGTCGGTTTCTAAAGAAGTATTGGTGCATCTGTTTGACACCGTACACACACGCGAGCGCCTCCTTCTCCACCAGTCCGTACCCGCGCTCCGCCCGCGAAAGTGACCTGGAGGCATAAGCTATGGCTTGTAATTTGCCCGCACTCTTGACATGTTGCAAAACGCACCCGACCCCATATGCTGACGCATCGCATGTGAGAACTAGCTTTTTACCTGGATCAAAGAAAGTCAAAACACTGTTGGAACACAGAAGGTTGCGTGCCTTATTGAAGGCGCGTTCCTGGGCGTCCCCCCAAAACCAATCGCACCCCTTCCTGAGTAGCGCATGGAGAGGCTCCAGCAGCGTGCTTAAGTTCTGCATAAAGTTCCCAAAGTAATTGAGTAGCCCGAGAAAGGCGCGCAGTTCTGAGACATTCCGGGGCCTGGGTGCCACGTGAATTGCTTCCGTTTTGGACTCTGTTGGGCGGATTCCATCAGCGGCAATCCTTCTGCCCAAAAATTCAACCTCGGGTGCGAGAAACAGGCACTTGGATTTCTTGACTCGTAGGCCTACCCGATCCAACCGCTTTAGTACTTCCTCCAAATTACGGAGATGGGAATCGGTGTCCCTGCCCGTGATAAATATGTCGTCTTGAAATACAACCGTCCCCGTGATGGACTTGAGCAGACTCTCCATGTTGCGCTGGAATATGGCAGCTGCCGACCTGATGCCGAATGGGCATCGATTGTACATGAAAAGGCCTCGATGTGTGTTGGTGGTGAGTAGCTTGGATTCCTCGGTCAATTCTTGCGTCATATACGCAGATGTGAGGTCTAATTTTGAGAAAAGTTTACCTCCAGCCAATGTGGCAAATAAGTCCTCCGCTCTGGGCAGCGGGTACTGGTCCTGTAGGGAGACTCAGTTTATGGTAGATTTGTAGTCCCCACAGATTCGTACGGATCCATCAGGCTTCATGACTGGGATGATGGGACTTGCCCAGTCGCTAAATTCCACAGGTGATATAATGCCTTCCCGCAGAAGCCTGTCTAGTTCGTGTTCAATCTTTTCCCTCATCACATAGGGTACAGCTCTGGCCTTGTGATGGACCGGTCCAGCATCCTGTGTGATGTAGATTTTGACTTTGGCCCCTTTGAAAGTGCCCACACCTGGCTGAAAGAGATGTTCAAATCGCTTTATAACTGTTGAGCAGGAGGTCCGTTCCTCTAATGACATGGCATGGACATCATCCCATTTCCAGTTTAGTTCTGCCAGCCAGCTTCTCCCCAGCAGTGCTGGGGGTCTCCGGGGACAATCCACAGGGGAAGTCGGTTCACTGTCCCTTTGTGTGTGACAGAGAGCATGGCGCTGCCGAGGACTGGTACGATTTCTTTGGTATAGGTCCTTAGTTTGGTGTCGACTGTTGTGAGTTTTGGTCTGTCTCTTTTATGCGGCCACAGTTGTTCAAATTGTTGAGCGCCCATGAGAGATTGACTCGCTCCCGTATCCAGCTCCATGTTGACAGGTATCCCGTTGAGTAGGACCCTCATCATTATAGGAGGTATCCTGTTGTAGGAGCAGCGGCCATTAATTGTGTTGACCCGCTGTACATCGGTGTCCCGGGTACTGTCTCCACTGTCTTCTGGTCCGCTTTCCGACCCATCCGATTCGTATACCAGCCGAGCTGCCATTTCTTTGCACATGCGGGCCAAATGCCCTGTATATTCACAGTTCCTGCAAATAGCCTGCTGAAATCAACATCCCCTTGACGAGTGCCCACCCCCACACCTCCAGCACAGACCGGTTCCATTGTTCAAAGTGTTCCCAAAGAATGAGCTGCGTCTGGCTGATCTTTCTGGAGCTTCTCTCAGTTTGTAGTTGATTGCTCGCATTGTGGGTTGGTGAGGTGTGAACGGCCGTTCCTGTGGCCCTTGATGGCTTCTGCCTGCTGTCGAGAGCCTGTTCTCCCAGTTTTGTCTGTGTGTCGGGGTAGCAGCTTATTTAGTGCTGTGAACTTCTTGTTCCGATATTTTGTTAGTTGTCGTACCTGCATTGTAAATCAACCTCGTTTCTTCTTCCCCTACCAAGAATGTCTGTGCAACCAGTGCTGCTGCCTCTAAGGTCAGGTTCTTGGTCTCTATGAGCTTTCGGAATATGCCTGCATGGCCTATTCCTTCAATGAAAATGTCTCTCAACATTTCTCTCCTCAGTTCATCGGAGAACTCACATAAACTAGCCAACCTCTGAAGTTCCGCCACGAAGTCGGGTATGCTCTGGCCCACACAGCATCTGTAGTTGTAGAACCTGTGTCTGGCCATGTGTAGGCTGCTTGCTGGCTTCAGGTGGTCGCTTACCAGTGTGCTCAATTCTTCAAACGACTTGCTTGCTGGTTTCTCGGGTGCCAGCAGATCCTTCAGTAAAGCGTATGTTTTCGAGCCACAGCTGGTCAAGAGATGGGCTCTTCTCTTGTCTGCCTTATCGTCGCCTAACCAGTCTTTAGTTACAAAGCTTTGCTGGAGCCTTTCTATAAAGTCCTCCTAATTGTCTTCCGCATTGTACTTTTCATCTGATACATTATTCGCCATTCTGTGGATTCTGTAATCCCGTAACTCGTCACCACTGTAAAGTCCTGTCCCTGCAGTACAGATTCACACGAGGCATGTAGTGAAGTCAAGGTCACTCTGGACCTGCACCTTTATTTCACAGCTCTGGAATGCTGCACTTGCCTGAGACCTGTCCTTATATACCTGCCTCTTGCAAGTGCACCCCTGGTGGTAAGGTATGCTGGTGGTTACAGGTCATATCTTATTACAGTCATGTATAGCATGTTAGGATACAGTTATATATAATAATGTAAGATACATGACACAACTGATAAATGTTGGGCGCCCAAGGAGAAAAAAAAGAATCCGTCAGGCCTTAGAGTAGAGGAGATGAACCGACAGCAGCTAATCACAGTGCTGAGGGACTTAGGAAGGGACTGAAGGCCAGCGGCCCCCATGGGGCAGGGAGAGGATCTGGGTATTCACATAACAGTGCTGTTAGGGGGCCGGCAGTGTGATATGTTAGTTGATACCGGAGCATCAGTATCTATGACAGATATTCCCTTACCCACAACTAAACATATAGTCCATATAACTGGCGTGGGAGGATCTGTCACCAAAGCCCACCAGAGTGAAGTAATTCTATTGGAGATAGCTGGTATTCTGATCCTGGCACAATTTTATGTATACCCAAATGCAGAAGGGACCATATTGGGGATCAACCTCCGGGAACAGTTAGGGGCACTAATAGACCCACAGAATAAGAGAATAGTTTGGAGAAATAAGGGAGGACGCAAAATCACGATGGACGGGGAACAGACTAATTTGCACAATCACGCAAAGGTCGGAAGTGTGCAACTTCTCACCCGAGATTGGGATACAGCAGGAGACTACGGCCCATTATGCGAACAAATGAGGTAAGTGTGGGCTCAATAAAAGCAGGATTGTGGGCTGGTAAAGACCAAGCCAGTGGTCATTCCTGGGCCCGAACACCCTCCTCATAAGCAATACCCCATTAAACCTGAAGCTCGAGAGGCTGTAAAACAAATAGTGCAGGGCCTCTTGTGGAGCGGTGTCCTTCGGGAAGCCGAAAGCACTACGAACTCGCCAACCTGGCCCGTAAAGAAACCAGATGGGTCATACCGATTGACCATAGACTATACGGCGTTAAATAAAGTAACTCCCTGCCAGCACCCCATCATAGCAAGCCCAGCGACCTTATTTAATGGACTGAAACCAGAACATAAAATATTCACGGTCTTAGATATAGCTAATGGATTTTGGTCCATACCATTAGCCCAAGAGTCCCAAGATAAATTCACATTACAGTAGCGAATAGGCAGTACACTTGGACACGAGTTCCCGAGGGTTTTCACAATAGTCCGGCCATATTTCACCGAACTATGAATCGAGCCTTGGAGACCGTAGATTTAGCCCCCTACCGAAGTACCATCCTCCGATATGTGGACGATCTGTTGATTGCCTCGGAGGACGAGAGAGGAAATATGGGGGCTCTAATAGAAACCCTAGAAGCCTGAAAGAAAGTGGGATTTAAGGTAAACCCCAAGAAAGCTCAGATTGGATTGAAGGAGGTACAGTACTTGGAACATCAACTGTCGCAGGGGACAAAAACAATGTCCCACGACAGAAAGGAAGCAATTCGCATTATGCCCCGACTGAAAATGATCCGAGGAGTGCGTAAAGTAATAGGACTCTTTAACTACTGTAGGAAATGTATAGCCAACTTCACGGCAATCGCGGAACCAATACAGAGACTAGGTAAGGGAGGAAAACCAGCTCTAGAAAGTGTGGAGTGGGGCCCGGAACAAGAAACAGCATACAGCCAGATAAAGGAAGCCCTGATGTCGGCACCAGGCCTAGGACTGCCAAATATGAACGCACCGTTTCACATTCATTGTGAAAATGAGGGTGGGTTTTACGGAGCAGTAGTTATTCAAATGCATGGAGACCGAGCCTGCCCAGTAGCGTACTATTCCACCCAACAGTTGCCCGTGGCAGGAGGTCTGTCAAGATGTGTAGCAGCCTTGGACTACGCAATGTGGGCGGTGAAAGTTAGTGAGCCAGTAGTAATGACAGGGGAAGTTATACTGCATACCTTGGTGGAAATGCTCAACACCGGGAAATTGCGCTGTGTCCAACGTCCGCCGGGCCAAATGGGAAGCAGTATTACTTCCCTTAGATGGGTCTGTAAAAATTGTACGAGACATGGGGGAGAACCCGGCAGAGGACCTCTTATCCGTGGGTGAGCCTTATGAGTGCCAGGCACAGGAATGGGAGGACTCACCGGGACACATAAGTGAGATTCCCCTTGAAAACCCCGAGCTGATCCTGTACGTGGATGGGTCCCAGAACTATATTCAGGGGACCCCGCATACGGGATGGGCGGTGGTAGACAAAGAGCTAAACACTGTCCGAAAGGGAAGGTTAGACAGAGGACTGTCGGCCCAAGTAGCTGAACTCACTGCCCTGACTGAAGCCCTCCAACTGGCCGAAGGCTGGCGGGCAAATATATATACGGATAGCCGCTATGCCTTCGGGATAGTCCATGACTACATGACTGCCTGGGCCAGGAGAGGGTTCGTCACATCGGGCGGGGAGGCTATCAAACATGAGGGCAGAATCAGACTACCATTAGACGCCGCCAGTAAACCCGCAGAGGCAACAGTGATCAAGGTTAAGACTCATCAGAAAGTAGTAAACAATGTCCAACAGGGCAATGAAGCAGCAGATAAAGCGGCACAGGAAGCAGGTATATCCTTAGAAGTATAGGAAGAAGTTGTATGTAGTATCATTACCAGGGAAGATATAGACATTGTAAGATTACATGCCGATGTAAGTGATGAAGAAAAGAAAGATTGAGGCACAAAAGGAGGGAGCCAGGGTGACGACTTCATATGGAGGAAAGATGGGAAGGTGATAGCCCCGGCTTGTATTAGACAAATGCTCATTGAACTACACCATGGCTCACCAACCACGAGCAAGGGGGCCATGGGAATGTATACAGATAGACTTCACGGGACCTTTACCATCCTCAAGGGGCAAGAAATACTGTCGAGTAATAATAGATCAGTTTACGCGGTGGGTAGAAGCGTTCGCCACGTGAAACTGCACCACAATCACGGTGGCCCGAATATTGGCAGAGGAAGTAATCCCACGTTGGGGCGGATTTTGATGAGACAAAGGGCGATTCCTAACCGAGTGACGGGATTAACTCCACGAGGTGATGCACCTGCCGGAAGGAATCATAACTGGGGGATCCGACGTAGGACCCCGGAGGGATCGGATTACAAAGTGCGTCTTGGAACTGAGCAAGCAACTTAAGGAATTGAGGAAGGAAGTGAGGGAATGGCAAGCAGGCAGGGACGGACAGAAGGAATTGGAGGACCAGGGAGAGGTCCCGCAGGTAGGCACAAAGGTAATCGTAAAATGTCTGCCGGGATGAACGGGGTTTGCTCCCCGTTGGTCTGGCCCATTTGAAGTCCTAATTAGCGGAGATATGTGCACCTGCATAGATATGGGTGGGGTTGGCCGATGGAAACATTGGATTCATATTCTTTGAGCTAAGACCAATGACCCCAGCACAAGCAAACAAAACAAATAACCCTGCGGTCATACACATTCTAGGAAACTGCAGGCAGACGCATCAGCAGAAAACGCTGTAAGAAATAAAGACGATCCAAGATGCATGTGTTACGCGGTATTATGTGCAGTTTGCTTTTTTGTGTAATTGTAATATGTAACCTAGGGAGGACTCAGGCCAGAGTACCCCCATGGACCAAGAGAGAGTTACATGTGAACACCTTTTTGTACATGTATCACCTGGGTTCTCTGAAGGACCTCCACCGGAGAGCCAGAGGAGCCTTCACGGAGACTGAAAGATTCTGGGCCATTGCGTTTCCCTGGTATGGAGCGGGTAAATTGGCAAGGGAATCCATTAACAAGGCTTCCGTCCTGGAACAGGTGGCCAATGATACAGCTGAAGCCCTAGTTAAGGTTAATGCAGAGATGGTAGCCCTCCGCACAGTAGCTCTGCAAAATCGGATGGTCCTTGACTATGTGCTGGCAGAAAAAGGGGAAACCTGTGCCCTCATCGGGGCCGAATGTTGTCCATACATCCCGGATAGCTCGGGAGAAATTACCAATCTGGCAGAGCATATCCAAGAAGAGGTTAAAAAGCTTAAGCAATCACCAGCCTCCACGTTGTGGGACTGGTTCTCAGGGTGGTTAGGATCTATGGGAATGTCACTAATCCAAGGTCTGGTTACCTTTGTGGTGGTGGTAATAATGCTGTATTGCCTATGTATGTTACTTAAATGATGTATCATCAAGCACTGTCATCTTTACTATGAAGCAGACCTGTAACCCAACCGTCCTCCAACTACGAGAACCCAGCAGTGTCTCAGAAGGTGGCGTACACACGCCCAAAACACTTATATGATGAGGTCTTACGAGCAGCAGAATGAGGTACGACAGGAGATGGGAACCTAGACCCTGGAGTGGAGACTCCGGGGCTCAGGAACGGGCACATCACATCACCAATTTCTGCATAAAGACCGGGTATTCGTTAGCCTAGAATTAAGTATATGAAAAATTTCGGTCAAATGGGGGAATTGAAGGGGTTAATGCGAAAATTGCTGTGCTTGAGAAAACAAAAGTTAACTTAGCAGGTACTAAAGGACAGGGTGCGATAAGCAATTGCGAGGTCACAAGATGCTGAGCAACATGGAAACCAACTGCACACCAGATGCTGGCCAAAAATAAGGAAGTGAGCCGGACAAACACGACTGTAAAACTGCTGTGTAGGGACTTTTTGAAATGTCAGATGATCAGGTCATGTGGAAGCAGTGACATGTGACCTTTGCGGTTTATGACTTTAAATATCCTGTATGTGTAACCCCAAATTGAGTTGTTGTCTGGTTGAGAGACTTACATACAACTCCCCTGGTACCTTGTATTAATAAACTGTGTGTTTTCAACTCTCTAACGTAGTCTCGGAGTAGATTTATTTCTACCTTGGGGTTTTCCCCCAACAATTTGGAATTTATTCATTTATTCTTTCATTCATTCATTCAGAATTCATTCATTCAGAATTTTTTCATTCATTCATTCACTCATTCAGAATTCATAATTGATTCAGAATTCATTCATTCATTCAGGAGGGCGGGTATTACTACAGCCCTGTAAACCTTAAGCTTGGTGCCAGATTTGAGGGCCTGATCTTCGAACACTCTTGCCCTCAGGCGAGCGAAGGCTGTGCTGGTGCACTGGAGGCCGTGTTGAACCTCGTCGTCGATGTTTGCCCTTGCTGATAATAGGCGACCGAGGTTTGGAAACTGGTCCACATTGTCCAGGGCCGCGCGGTGGATCTTGCTGACTGGGGGGGGGGGGGGGGGGGGGGGGGGGGGCAGTGGTGTGGCGGTGTCAGGTTGGTGGAGGACCTCTGTCTTATGGATGTTTAGTGTAAGGCCTATGCTTTCGTATGACTCGGTGAAGATGTTGACGATGAATTGGAGTTCAGCCTCTGAATGCATGCACATGAAAGCGTCGTGTGTGTACTGTAGTTCGACTATCAATCTACCAGCCGAATAGTCTATCAGTCTATTAACCTGTCCATCTATCAGCCTCTGTTTATAAAGTCTTTTAGTCTATTTTTATCCGCCTATTCGTATAACAGTTTATTAATCTACCAGTCTATAGCCTATAGTCTGTCAGTCTACAAAGATGGGTGGGAACGCAAGTTGTGAGGAGGTGACAAACAATCTAAGACAGGCTCAGTGAGTGGGCAGAAATTTGGCACATGGAGTACAATATGGGAAAATGTAAGGTTATTCACTTCGGCAGAAAAAGTAGAAAAGAAAATTATTATTTAAATGGTAAAAATAGCAAAGTGCTGCAGTACAGAGGGACCTGGAGGTTCTTGTGCATGAAACATAAAATGTTATGCAGGTACAGCAAGTGATCAGAAGGTAAATGGAATGTTGGCCTTTATTGCAAGGGGGATAGAGTATAAAAGCAGAGAAGTCCTGCTGCAACTGTACAGAGTATTGGTGAGGCCACACCTAGAGTACTACATACAGTTTTTGTCTCTGTATTTAAGGAAGGATATATTTGCATTGGAGGCTGTTCAGAGAAGATTCACTAGGTTGATTCCAGAGATGAGGGGTTTGACTTATGAAGATAGGTTGAATAGATTGGGCCTATACTCATTGGAATTCAGAAGAATGAGGGGTGATCTTATTGAAACTTATGAGGGGACTTGACAAGGTGGATGAGGGGGTATATTTCCACTCAGGGGAAACTAAAACTCGGAGGCATAGTCTCAGAATAAGGGGACACCCATTTAAAACTGAGATGAGGTTTAATTTCTTCAGAGGTTTGTAAATCTGTGGAATTCTCTGCTCCAGAGAGCTGTGGAGGCTGGGTCATTGAATTTATTTAAGCAGAGATAAACAGATTTTTGAGCAATAAGAGAATAAAGGGTTATGGGGAGCGGGCAGGGAAAGGGAGCTGAATCAATGATCTTACTAAATGGCGGAGCAGGTTCGAGGGGCCAAATGGCCTACTCCTGCTCCTATTTCTTATGTTCTTATGTTCTATCAGTCTATCTGTCTCTCAGCCTCTGTTTTTCTAGCTATCAGTCTATCTGTCCATTAGCCTCTCTTTATCTGGCTATCAGTTTTTCTGTCTATCTCGCCATCGGTCAATCAGCCTATCAGCCTATCAGCCTCTATTTGTCTGGTTATCAATCTATCAATCAATCCATTTCTGTTTATCAGCCCAATCTTATCGGCCTATCAGTCGTACAGTCTCTGAGACTTTCAATCAATCCGTCTATCAGACTGTTGAACCGGCAGTCTGTCGATCAGTCACAGCCGGATAAACACAGGCTATCAGCCTACCCATCCATTAGCCTTTGTTTCCCAGCTATCAGTCTACTCTCTCTCAGCCTCTGATTATCCAGCTATCAGTCCATCAATCAGGCCATCAAACGATCAGCCTCAGTTTAACGGGCAATCAGTCTATCAGTCAATCCATTTATGACTACCAGTCTATCAACCAATCATTTTATCAGACTATTGGTCATAAAGTCTGTCAGCCTATCTGTCTCTCAGCCTCTGTTTGTCCGGATATCATCCGATCTGCCGATCAACCTGTCCGTCTAGCAGCATCTGTTTATCAGCCTATCTGCCCATAAGCCTATCCATCCATTAATCTCTGTTTTCAGTCTATCAGTCAATCAGTCTATCAGCCTACCTGTTCATTAGCCTCTCTTTATCCAGCTATCAGTCTGTCAGTTTTTCAGCCTATCATTCGATCAGTTTATCAGCCGCTGTTTATCCGTCAGTCAATCAGCCTATCAGGGCAAGGGGATGTGGAGTGAAAGTTAGGGGAGAAAGTTAAGACAAAGCTCTACGTAGATATTGGTGAAGATGTGGAATAGCCCCACATGGTGAAATGTGGCCAAGGAGCAGAGGATTTGTGCACAGAATATGTCACATTCCTGAGAATGCTGAGGACCAGTCCGAGTCCAGGGGTTTCTGTACGGGGACAACTCCCCAGTCCAGTCCATGATTCATGAGTGTTAGAGTTAATCAAATTCAAACAGAGAAAAAGAATGCAGATCTTGAAAGAGTTCTTTAATACCAGAGCCCTTCTCTCCCTCAGAGAACGACCTGACATCCCACTCCCTCAGCCTGGGCTCTGAAATGCTTTGTTAATTGTTTCCAGTCCAATCATCACAGCTCCCCGACTCCCCCAATCTCTGTGGGGCTTCAGATCTGGCCAATCACCTTGGAGGCCAATTCCAAGCTTCCCGGGCCGACGAAAGACCTGGGGAAGATGCCGATGTTCCCGTTGGAATGTCCCTCCAGCCACTCCTCATTCACTGCAAGAAAACAGATTAAAATAACATGACAGAGAACTCTCTTAATGGGCGAGGGGTCGTACTGACCGACGCGCCGCACTGACCGACAGGGGCGAGGGGCCGCACTGACCGACGGGGGCGAGGGGCCGCACTGACCGACGGGGGCGAGGGGCCGCACTGACCGACGGGGGCGAGGGGCCGCACTGACCGACGGGGGCGAGGGGCCGCACTGACCGACGGGGGAGAGGGGCCGCACTGACCGACGGGGGCGAGGGGCCGCACTGACCGACGGGGGCGAGGGGCCGCACTGACCGACGGGGGAGAGGGGCCGCACTGACCGACGGGGGCGAGGGGCCGCACTGACCGACGGGGGCGAGGGGCCGCACTGACCGACGGGGGAGAGGGGGAGAGGGGCCGTACTGACCGACGGAGGAGAGGGGCCGCACTGACCGACGGGGGAGAGGGGGAGAGGAGACGTACTGACCGACGGGGAGAGGGGGAGAGGGGCCGTACTGATCGACGGGGAGAGGGGGAGAGGGGCCGCACTGACCGACGGGGGAGAGGGGGAGAGGGGCCGCACTGACCGACGGGGGAGAGGGGGAGAGGGGACGTACTGACCGACGGGGAGAGGGGGAGAGGGGCCGCACTGACCGACGGGGGAGAGGGGGAGAGGGGACGTACTGACCGACGGGGAGAGGGGGAGAGGGGCCGCACTGACCGACGGGGGAGAGGGGGAGAGGGGCCGTACTGACCGACGGAGGAGAGGGGCCGCTCTGACCGACGGGGGAGAGGGGGAGAGGGGACGTACTGACCGACGGGGAGAGGGGTCGTACTGACCGACGGGGGAGAGGGGACGTACTGACCGACGGGGAGAGGGGCCGTACTGACCCAAGGGAGCGAGGGGCCGCACTGACCGACGGGCTGCACTGACCGACGGGGGCGAGGGGCCGCACTGACCGACGGGGGCGAGGGGCCGCACTGACCGACGGGGGAGAGGGGCTGCACTGACCGACGGGGGAGAGGGGCCGCACTGACCGACGGGGGAGAGGGGCCGCACTGACCGACGGGGGAGAGGGGCCGCACTGACCGACGGGGGAGAGGGGCCGCACTGACCGACGGGGGAGAGGGGCCGCACTGACCGACGGGGGAGAGGGGCCGCACTGACCGACGGGGGAGAGGGGCCGCACTGACCGACGGGGGAGAGGGGCCGCACTGACCGACGGGCTGCACTGACCGACGGGGGCGAGGGGCCGCACTGACCGACGGGGGCGAGGGGCCGCACTGACCGACGGGGGAGAGGGGCTGCACTGACCGACGGGGGAGAGGGGACGTACTGACCGACGGGGGCGAGGGGTCGTACAGACCGACGGAGGCGAGGGGCCGCACTGACCGACGGGGGAGAGGGGACGTACTGACCGACGGGGAGAGGGGGAGAGGGGCCGCACTGACCGACGGGGGAGAGGGGGAGAGGGGCCGCACTGACCGACGGAGGAGAGGGGCCGCACTGACCGACGGGGGAGAGGGGCCGCACTGACCGACGGGGGAGAGGGGGAGAGGGGCCGCACTGACCGACGGAGGAGAGGGGCCGCACTGACCGACGGGGGAGACGGGGAGAGGGGTCGCACTGACCGAGGGGGGAGAGGGGGAGAGGGGCCGCACTGACCGACGGGGGAGAGGGGGAGAGGGGCCGCACTGACCGACGGGGGAGAGGGGGAGAGGGGGAGAGGGGCCGCACTGACCGACGGGGGAGAGGGGCCGCACTGACCGACGGGCGAGAGGGGCCGCACTGACCGACGGAGGAGAGGGGCCGCACTGACCGACGGAGGAGAGGGGACGTACTGACCGACGGGGGCAAGGGGTCGTACAGACCGACGGAGGCGAGGGGCCGCACTGACCGATGGGGGAGAGGGGACGTACTGACCGACGGGGAGAGGGGCCGTACTGACCCAAGGGAGCGAGGGGCCGCACTGACCGACGGGCTGCACTGACCGACGGGGGCGAGGGGCCGCACTGACCGACGGGGGAGAGGGGGAGAGGGGCAGTACTGACCGACGGGGGAGAGGGGCCGCACTGACCGACGGGGGAGAGGGGCCGCACTGACCGACGGGGGAGAGGGGCCGCACTGACCGACGGAGGAGAGGGGCCGCACTGACCGACGGGGGAGACGGGGAGAGGGGCCGCACTGACCGAGGGGGGAGAGGGGGAGAGGGGCCGCACTGACCGACGGGGGAGAGGGGGAGAGGGGCCGCACTGACCGACGGGGGAGAGGGGGAGAGGGGCCGCACTGACCGACGGGGGAGAGGGGCCGCACTGACCGACGGGCGAGAGGGGCCGCACTGACCGACGGAGAGAGGGGCCGTACTGACCGACGGGGGAGAGGGGCCGCACTGACCGACGGAGGAGAGGGGCCGCACTGACCGACGGAGAGAGGGGCCGTACTGACCGACGGGGGAGAGGGGCCGCACTGACCGACGGAGGAGAGGGGCCGCACTGACCGACGGGGGCGAGGGGCCGCACTGACCGACGGAGAGAGGGGCCGTACTGACCGACGGGGGAGAGGGGCCGCACTGACCGACGGGGGAGAGGGGCCGCACTGACCCAAGGGAGCGAGGGGCCGCACTGACCGACGGGGGAGAGGGGCCGCACTGACCGACGGGGGAGAGGGGCCGCACTGACCGACGGAGAGAGGGGCCGTACTGACCGACGGGGGAGAGGGGCCGCACTGACCGACGGGGGAGAGGGGCCGCACTGACCGACGGGGGAGAGGGGCCGCACTGACCGACGGGGGAGAGGGGCCGCACTGACCGACGGGGGAGAGGGGCCGCACTGACCGACGGAGAGAGAGGCCGCACTGACCGACGGGGGAGAGGGGCCGCACTGACCGACGGAGAGAGGGTCCGTACTGACCGACGGGGGAGAGGGGCCGCACTGACCGACGGGGGAGAGGGGCCGCACTGACCGACGGGGGAGAGGGGCCGCACTGACCGACGGGGGCGAGGGGCCGCACTGACCGACGGGGGAGAGGGGGAGAGGGGCCGCACTGACCGGCGGGGGAGAGGGGCCGCACTGACCGACGGGGAAGAGGGGCCGCACTGACCGACGGAGAGAGAGGCCGCACTGACCGACGGGGGAGAGGGGCCGCACTGACCGACGGGGGAGAGGGGCCGCACTGACCGACGGGGGAGAGGGGCCGCACTGACCGACGGGGGAGAGGGGCCGCACTGACCGACGGAGAGAGGGGCCGTACTGACCGACGGGGGAGAGGGGCCGCACTGACCGACGGGGGAGAGGGGCCGCACTGACCGACGGAGAGAGGGGGAGAGGGGCCGCACTGACCGACGGGGGAGAGGGGGAGAGGGGCCGTACTGACCGACGGGGGAGAGGGGGAGAGGGGCCGTACTGACCGAGGTGGGAGAGAGGGAGAGGGGCCGTACTGACCGACGGGGGAGAGGGGCCGCACTGACCGAGGGGGAGAGGGGCCGCACTGACCGACGGGGGAGAGGGGGAGAGGGGCCGCACTGACCGACGGGGGAGAGGGGGAGAGTGGCCGTACTGACCGACGGGGGCGAGGGGCCGCACTGACCGAGGAGGGCGAGGGGCCGCACTGACCGACGGGCCGCACTGACCGACAGGGGCGAGGGGCCGCACTGACCGACGGGGGCGAGGGGCCGCACTGACCGACGGGGGCGAGGGGCCGCACTGACCGACGGGGGCGAATGGCCGCACTGACCGACGGGGGAGAGGGGCCGCACTGACCGACGGGGGAGAGGGGCCGCACTGACCGACGGGGGAGAGGGGCCGCACTGACCGACGGGTGAGAGGGGCCGCACTGACCGACGGGGGAGAGGGGCCGCACTGACCGACGGGGGAGAGGGGCCGCACTGACCGACGGGGGAGAGGGGCCGCACTGACCGACGGGGGAGAGGGGCCGCACTGACCGACGGGGGAGAGGGGTCGTACAGACCGACGGAGGCGAGGGGCCGCACTGACCGATGGGGGAGAGGGGACGTACTGACCGACGGGGAGAGTGGCCGTACTGACCCAAGGGAGCTAGGGGCCGCACTGACCGACGGGCTGCACTGACCGACGGGGGCGAGGGGCCGCACTGACCGACGGGGGAGAGGGGCCGTACTGACCGACGGGGGAGAGGGGCCGCACTGACCGACGGGGGAGAGGGGCCGCACTGACCGACGGGGGAGAGGGGCCGCACTGACCGACGGGGGAGAGGGGCCGCACTGACCGACGGGGGAGAGGGGCCGCACTGACCGACGGGGGAGAGGGGCCGCACTGACCGACGGGGGAGAGGGGCCGCACTGACCGACGGGGGAGAGGGGCCGCACTGACCGACGGGGGAGAGGGGCCGCACTGACCGACGGGGGAGAGGGGCCGCACTGACCGACGGGGGAGAGGGGCCGCACTGACCGACGGAGGAGAGGGGCCGCACTGACTGACGGGGGAGAGGGGCCGCACTGACCGACGGGGGAGAGGGGGAGAGGGGCCGCACTGACCGACGGAGGAGAGGGGCCGCACTGACCGACGGGGGCGAGGGGCCGCACTGACCGACGGGGGAGAGGGGGAGAGGGGCCGCACTGACCGACGGAGGAGAGGGGCCGCACTGACCGACGGGGGAGAGGGGCCGCACTGACCGACGGGGGAGAGGGGGAGAGGGGCCGCACTGACCGACGGGGGAGAGGGGCCGCACTGACCGAGGGGGAGAGGGGCCGCACTGACCGACGGGGGAAAGGGGGAGAGGGGCCGCACTGACCGACGGAGGAGAGGGGCCGCACTGACCGACGGGGGAGAGGGGGAGAGGGGCCGCATTGACCGACGGAGGAGAGGGGCCGCACTGACCGACGGGGGAGAGGGGGAGAGGGGCCGCACTGACCGAGGGGGGAGAGGGGGAGAGGGGCCGCACTGACTGATGGGGAAGAGGGGGAGAGGGGCCGCACTGACCGACGGGGGAGAGGGGGAGAGGGGCCGCACTGACCGACGGGGGAGAGGGGCCGCACTGACCGACGGAGGAGAGGGGCCGCACTGACCGACGGGGGCGAGGGGCCGCACTGACCGACGGGCGAGAGGGGCCGCACTGACCGACGGGGGAGAGGGGCTGCACTGACCGACGGGGGAGAGGGGCCGCACTGACCGACGGGGGAGAGGGGCCGCACTGACCGACGGGGGAGAGGGGCCGCACTGACCGACGGAGAGAGGGGCCGTACTGACCGACGGGGGAGAGGGGGAGAGGGGCCGTACTGACCGACGGGGGAGAGGGGGAGAGGGGCCGTACTGACCGACGGGGGAGAGGGGGAGAGGGGCCGTATTGACCGACGGGGGAGAGGGGCCGCACTGACCGAGGGGGAGAGGGGCCGCACTGACCGACGGGGGAGAGGGGTAGAGGGGCCGTACTGACCGACGGGGGAGAGGGGCCGCACTGACCGAGGGGGAGAGGGGCCGCACTGACCGACGGGGGAGAGGGGGAGAGGGGCCGCACTGACCGACGGAGGAGAGGGGCCGCACTGACCGACGGGGGAGAGGGGCCGCACTGACCGACGGAGGAGAGGGGCCGCACTGACCGACGGAGGAGAGGGACCGCACTGACCGACGGGGGAGAGGGGCCGCACTGACCGACGTGGCAGAGGGGCCGCACTGACCGACGGGGGAGAGGGGCCGCACTGACCGACGGGGGAGAGGGGGAGAGGGGCCGCACTGACCGACGGAGGAGAGGGGCCGCACTGACCGACGGGGGAGAGGGGCCGCACTGACCGACGGGGGAGAGGGGGAGAGGGGCCGCACTGACCAACGGAGGAGAGGGGCCGCACTGACCGACGGGGGAGAGGGGCCGCACTGACCGACGGGGGAGAGCGGGAGAGGGGCCGTACTGACCCACGGGGCGAGCTGTATTGATGAGGCACGGGATGTAATAACGGGAGGGCTGTATGTACGTAGGAGGGTGGATATTGATTGTCCTCCATGTGTGTGCTGGATGCCAGGTTCCAACAGATCGAGACAGACTCAGATAAAGTCCTACCTTCTGACAGCACATCGATGACATCTCCCTCATTAAACTCTACATCCTCAGGCCCTTGTCCAGTGTAGTCGTACAGCGCCAGCGTTCTGTACAGCACTTGTCGTCCAGCCAAAGGGTCCGTACACTGCAATAAAGGGCCATGTTACCTCAGAGACCGGCAGTTTGTGTGGTAGAAAGTGTGTGCAACTGAGTGTGTTGATATCGCGGCGAGTGGGCGTGTCGCGTGTACTGCAGTGTATGTGGTGCCATGTACATGTGGTGCTCAGATAGCCATGTGAGTGTTGCTTGTCTGTCAAGTATCCCCCGTTACAAACCAGGGCTGAGCTCCACGTTCTTACCTTACACCAGAGTGTAAGACTTCTATCGACTATCTGATCCCACACATTCTCCAGATCTTCCTCTCCTCTGATCATGACCAGTTCCTGCTTCTCTTTGTCTTTGTAACTGCAGGAGAATTGCTATTTAGAGCGAGATTAAGACAGCGCACGCGAGCGGGAGTAAGGCGCACGCGAGCGGGAGTAACACGCGCGCGAGCGGGAGTAACACGCGCGCGAGCGAGCGTAACATGCGCACGAGATCAACACAATGAGTGCGAGAGATTAACACATTGTGTGAGTGATAAACCATGTAAGTGTGAGAAGGATTAACACAGCAAGAGAGAGAGATTAACACAGTGAGTGTGCAATAGATTAACAGTGAGTGTGAGCGAGATTAACACGGTGTAAGAATAAAAGTGTTTATTAATGATTAAAATTGATTCTGTGTATGTATAAATGTTAAACGTGTAGGTTATACGGAAAGGCCTGATTGTGTTGAGACAAAATGAAAGCCCACAGGTTGCCAGCGTGGGCTGAGTGTTGAAAGAAACAAAATGGAAGCCCACAGAGCTGCTGCATGGGTTTTGTGTATTGGAAAGCCACTTAAATTAATCAAGAGATTGCTGAGACAGGCCAGACAGCTACATGTGTGATGAGAGCCATAAGGAACTGCCCTGGAACTAAGACCCAATTCTGAGGCTTTCTGAGGGACCAGGGCTTTTGAGAGGTATAAAGATCTCAGCCAAAGACTGCTCTCCCTCTCCTGAACCAGCCAGCCAAAGGGAAGTAATGTATATCACACTTTATTATAACCTCATTGTATCTGTTGTAACTAAGGTGGGTGTGCATGTGTGTGTGTTTTTAATCAAGTTCTAATTGTTTTAGAAGAATTGTCTCACTGTCAAATTTAATGCCAGAGATTTAGAAATCTTAGTGAGTGAGAGAGAAAGAGAAATTAACAGAGTGTGAGGGATTAAGAGCGATTGTGAGCGAGATTAAGAGCGAGGGTGAGCGAGATTAAGAGCGAGGGTGAGCGAGATTAAGAGCGAGGGTGAGCGAGATTAAGAGCGAGAGAGAGTGATTAACACAGCGAGTGAGCGAGATTAACAGCGAGTGAGCGAGAAATTAACACCGAGTGAGAGATTAACAGTGTGAGAGAGATTAACAGTGAATGTGAGGGATTAACAGAGTGTGAGAGATTAACAGAGTGTGAGAGATTAACACGAGTGAGAGAGGGATTAACACAGTGTGTGAAAGAAATTAACACAGCGAGTGTGAGCGAGATCAAGTGAGTGAGAGAGAGAGATCAACACAGCAAGTATGAGAGAGATAAACTGAGTGTGAGAGATTAGCACGAGGGAGATTAGCACGAGGGAGATTAGCACGAGGGAGATTAGCACGAGGGAGATTAGCACGAGGGAGATTAGCACGAGAGAGAGAGATTAACAGTGAGTGAGAGAGAGATTAACAGTGAGTGAGAGAGAGATTAACAGTGAGTGTGAGAGAGATTGTGAGTGTGAGAGAGATTAGCAGTGAGTGTGAGAGATTAACAGTGAGTGTGAGAGAGATTAACAGTGAGTGTGAGAGAGATTGTGAGTGTGAGAGAGATTAACAGTGAGTGTGAGAGAGATTAACAGTGAGTGAGAGAGATTAAGTGAGTGAGAGAGATTAACAGTGAGTGAGAGAGATTAACAGTGAGTGAGAGAGATTAAGTGAGTGAGAGAGAGATTAACAGTGAGTGAGAGAGAGATTAACAGTGAGTGTGAGAGATAGTGAGTGAGAGAGAGATTAACAGTGAGTGTGAGAGATTAACAGTGAGTGAGAGAGATTAACAGTGAGTGAGAGAGAGATTAACAGTGAGTGAGAGAGAGATTAACAGTGAGTGAGAGAGAGATTAACAGTGAGTGAGAGAGATTAACAGTGAGTGAGAGAGAGATTAACAGTGAATGTGAGAGAGATTAACAGTGAGTGAGAGAGATTAACAGTGAGTGAGAGAGATTAAGTGAGTGAGAGAGAGATTAACAGTGAGTGAGAGAGAGATTAACAGTGAGTGTGAGAGATAGTGAGTGAGAGAGAGATTAACAGTGAGTGTGAGAGATTAACAGTGAGTGAGAGAGATTAACAGTGAGTGAGAGAGATTAACAGTGAGTGAGAGAGAGATTAACAGTGAGTGTGAGAGATAGTGAGTGAGAGAGAGATTAACAGTGAGTGTGAGAGATTAACAGTGAGTGAGAGATAGTGAATGAGAGAGCGATTAACAGTGAGTGTGAGAGATTAACAGTGAGTGAGAGAGATTAACAGTGAGTGAGAGAGAGATTAACAGTGAGTGTGAAAGATTAACAGTGAGTGTGAAAGATTAAGTGAGTGAGAGAGAGATTAAGTGAGTGAGAGAGATTAACAGTGAGTGAGAGAGATTAACAGTGAGTGAGAGAGATTAACAGTGAGTGAGAGAGATTAACAGTGAGTGAGAGAGAGATTAACAGTGAGTGAGAGAGATTAACAGTGAGTGAGAGATTAAGTGAGTGTGAGAGAGATTAACAGTGAGTGAGAGAGAGATTAACAGTGAGTGAGAGATAGTGAGTGAGAGAGATTAACAGTGAGTGAGAGAGATTAACAGTGAGTGAGAGAGAGATTGTGAGTGTGAGAGAGATTAGCAGTGAGTGTGAGAGATTAACAGTGAGTGTGAGAGAGATTGTGAGTGTGAGAGAGATTAACAGTGAGTGTGAGAGAGATTGTGAGTGTGAGAGAGATTAATAGTGAGTGTGAGAGAGATTAACAGTGAGTGAGAGGGATTAAGTGACTGAGAGAGATTAACAGTGAGTGTGAGAGAGATTAACAGTGAGTGTGAGAGAGATTGTGAGTGTGAGAGAGATTAACAGTGAGTGTGAGAGAGATTAACAGTGAGTGAGAGAGATTAACAGTGAGTGAGAGAGAGATTAACAGTGAGTGAGAGAGAGATTAACAGTGAGTGAGAGAGATTAACAGTGAGTGAGAGAGAGATTAACAGTGAGTGTGAGAGATAGTGAGTGAGAGAGAGATTAACAGTGAGTGAGAGAGATTAACAGTGAGTGAGAGAGATTAACAGTGAGTGTGAGAGATAGTGAGTGAGAGAGAGATTAACAGTGAGTGAGAGAGATTAACAGTGAGTGTGAGAGATTAAGTGAGTGAGAGAGAGATTAACAGTGAGTGTGAGAGATTAACAGTGAGTGAGAGAGATTAAGTGAGTGTGAGAGAGATTAACAGTGAGTGTGAGAGAGATTAACAGTGAGTGTGAGAGATTAACAGTGAATGTGAGAGATTAACAGTGAGTTTGAGAGATTAACAGTGAGTTTGAGAGATTAACACGAGTGTGAGAGATTAACAGTGAGTGAGAGATATTAACAGTGAGTGAGAGATATTAACAGTGAGTGTGAGAGAGATTAACAGTGAGTTTGAGAGATTAACACAATGAGTGTGAGAGAGATTAACATTGAGTGAGAGAGAGATTAACAGTGAGTGTGAGAGATTAACACAATGAGTGTGAGAGATTAACAGTGAGTGAGATTAAGTGAGTGAGAGAGAGATTAAGTGAGTGAGAGAGATTAAGTGAGTGAGAGAGAGATTAACAGTGAGTGTGAGAGAGATTAACAGAATGTGTGAGAGAGATTAAGTGAGTGAGAGAGATTAACAGTGAGTGAGAGAGAGATTAACAGTGAGTGAGAGAGAGATTAACAGTGAGTGAGAGAGATTAACAGTGAGTGAGAGAGAGATTAACAGTGAGTGTGAGAGATAGTGAGTGAGAGAGAGATTAACAGTGAGTGAGAGAGATTAACAGTGAGTGAGAGAGATTAACAGTGAGTGTGAGAGATAGTGAGTGAGAGAGAGATTAACAGTGAGTGAGAGAGATTAACAGTGAGTGAGAGAGATTAACAGTGAGTGTGAGAGATTAAGTGAGTGAGAGAGAGATTAACAGTGAGTGTGAGAGATTAACAGTGAGTGAGAGAGATTAAGTGAGTGTGAGAGAGATTAACAGTGAGTTTGAGAGATTAACAGTGAGTGTGAGAGATTAACAGTGAATGTGAGAGATTAACAGTGAGTGAGAGATATTAACAGTGAGTGTGAGAGAGATTAACAGTGAGTTTGAGAGATTAACACAATGAGTGTGAGAGATTAACAGTGAGTGAGATTAAGTGAGTGAGAGAGAGATTAAGTGAGTGAGAGAGATTAAGTGAGTGAGAGAGAGATTAACAGTGAGTGTGAGAGAGATTAACAGAATGTGTGAGAGAGATTAAGTGAGTGAGAGAGAGATTAACAATGAGTGTAAGAGAGATTAACAGTGAGTGTGAGAGAGATTAACAGTGAGTGTGAGAGAGATTAACAGAATGAGTGAGAGAGAAATTAACAGTGAGTTTGAGAGATTAACACAATGAGTGTGAGAGTGATTAACATTGAGTGAGAGAGAGATTAACAGTGAATGAGTGTGAGAGATAGTGAGTGAGAGACAGATTGACAGTGAGTGTGAGCGAGATTAACAGTGAGTGAGAGAGATTAACAGTGAGTGAGATTAAGTGAGTGAGAGAGAGATTAACAGTGAGTGTGAGAGAGATTAACAGAATGAGTGAGAGAGATTAAGTGAGTGAGAGAGAGATTAACAGTGAGTGTGAGAGAGATTAACAGAATGAGTGAGAGAGATTAAGTGAGTGAGAGAGAGATTAACAATGAGTGTGAGAGAGATTAACAGTGAGTGTGAGAGATAGTGAGTGTGAGAGATAGTGAGTGAGAGACAGATTAACAGTGAGTGTGAGCGAGATTAACAGTGAGTGTGAGAGATTAACAGTGAGTGAGAGATTAACAGTGAGTGTGAGAGAGATTAACAGAATGAGTGAGAGAGATTAAGTGAGTGAGAGAGAGCTTAACATTGAGTGAGAGAGATTAAGTGAGTGAGAGAGAGATTAAGTGAGTGAGTGAGAGATTAAGTGAGTGAGTGAGAGATTAACAGTGAGTGTGAGAGAGATTAACAGTGAGTTTGAGAGATTAACACAATGAGTGTGAGAGATTAACAGTGAGTGAGAGAGATTAAGTGAGTGAGAGAGATTAACAGTGAGTGTGAGAGAGATTAACAGTGAGTGAGAGAGATTAAGTGAGTGAGAGAGAGATTAACAGTGAGTGAGAGAGATTAACACAATGAGTGTGAGAGAGATTAACATTGAGTGAGAGAGAGATTAACAGTGAGTGTGAGATAGTGAGTGTGAGAGATAGTGAGTGAGAGACAGATTAACAGTGAGTGTGAGCGAGATTAACAGTGAGTGTGAGAGATTAACAGTGAGTGAGATTAAGTGAGTGAGAGAGAGATTAACAGAATGAGTGAGAGAGATTAAGTGAGTGAGAGAGAGATTAACAGTGAGTGTGAGAGAGATTAACAGAATGAGTGAGAGAGATTAAGTGAGTGAGAGAGAGATTAACAGTGAGTGTGAGAGAGATTAACATTGAGTGAGAGAGAGATTAACAGTGAGTGTGAGAGATTAACAGTGAGTGAGATTAAGTGAGTGAGAGAGAGATTAAGAGTGAGTGAGAGAGATTAAGTGAGTGTGAGAGAGATTAACAGAATGAGTGAGAGAGATTAAGTGAGTGAGAGAGAGCTTAACAGTGTGTGTGAGAGAGATTAACAGGGAGTTTGAGAGATTAACACAATGAGTGTGAGAGATTAACAGTGAGTGAGAGAGATTAAGTGAGTGAGAGAGAGATTAACAGTGAGTGTGAGAGAGATTAACAGTGAGTGTGAGAGAGATTAACAGTGAGTGTGAGAGAGATTAACAGAATGAGTGAGAGAGAAATTAACAGTGAGTTTGAGAGATTAACACAATGAGTGTGAGAGAGATTAACATTGAGTGAGAGAGAGATTAACAGTGAGTGTGAGAGATAGTGAGTGTGAGAGATAGTGAGTGAGAGACAGATTAACAGTGAGTGTGAGAGATTAACAGTGAGTGAGATTAAGTGAGTGAGAGAGAGATTAAGAGTGAGTGAGAGAGATTAAGTGAGTGAGAGAGAGATTAACAGTGAGTGTGAGAGAGATTAACAGAATGAGTGAGAGAGATTAAGTGAGTGAGAGAGAGCTTAACAGTGAGTGTGAGAGAGATTAACAGAATGAGTGAGAGAGATTAAGTGAGTTAGAGAGAGATTAACAATGAGTGTGAGAGAGATTAACAGTGAGTGAGAGAGAGATTAACAGTGAGTGTGAGAGATAGTGAGTGTGAGAGATAGTGAGTGAGAGACAGATTAACAGTGAGTGTGAGCGAGATTAACAGTGAGTGTGAGAGATTAACAGTGAGTGAGAGAGATTAACAGTGAGTAAGATTAAGTGAGTGAGAGAGAGATTACCAGTGAGTGTGAGAGATTAACAGAATGAGTGAGAGAGATTAAGTGAGTGAGAGAGATCTTAACAGTGAGTGTGAGAGATTAACAGTGAGTGAGAGAGATTAAGTGAGTGAGAGAGAGATTAAGTGAGTGAGTGAGAGATTAACAGTGTGTGTGAGAGAGATTAACAGTGAGTTTGAGAGATTAACACAATGAGTGTGAGAGATTAACAGTGAGTGAGAGAGATTAAGTGAGTGAGAGAGAGATTAACAGTGAGTGTGAGAGAGATTAACAGAATGAGTGAGAGAGAAATTAACAGTGAGTTTGAGAGATTAACACAATGAGTGTGAGAGAGATTAACATTGAGTGAGAGAGAGATTAACAGTGAGTGTGAGCGAGATTAACAGTGAGTGTGAGAGTTTAACAGTGAGTGTGAGAGATTAACAGTGAGTGAGAGAGATTAAGTGAGTGAGAGAGAGATTAAGTGAGTGAGAGAGATTAACAGAGTGTGAGAGAGATTAACAGTGAGTTTGAGAGATTAACACAATGAGTGTGAGAGATTAACAGTGAGTGAGAGAGATTAAGTGAGTGAGAGAGAGATTAACAGTGAGTGTGAGAGAGATTAACAGAATGAGTGAGAGAGATTAAGTGAGTGAGAGAGAGATTAACAGTGAGTGTGAGAGAGATTAACATTGAGTGAGAGAGAGATTAACAGTGAGTGTGAGAGATAGTGAGTGTGAGAGATAGTGAGTGAGAGACAGATTAACAGTGAGTGTGAGCGAGATTAACAGTGAGTGTGAGAGATTAACAGTGAGTGAGAGAGATTAACAGTGAGTGAGATTAAGTGAGTGAGAGAGAGATTAAGTGAGTGAGAGTTTAACAGTGAGTGTGAGAGATTAACAGTGAGTGAGAGAGATTAAGTGAGTGAGAGAGAGATTAAATGAGTGAGAGAGATTAACAGAGTGTGAGAGAGATTAACAGTGAGTTTGAGAGATTAACACAATGAGTGTGAGAGATTAACAGCGAGTGAGAGAGATTAACAGTGAGTGTGAGAGAGATTAACATTGAGTGAGAGAGAGATTAACAGTGAGTGTGAGAGATAGTAAGTGTGAGAGATAGTGAGTGAGAGACAGATTAACAGTGAGTGTGAGCGAGATTAACAGTGAGTGTGAGAGATTAAGAGTGAGTGAGAGAGATTAACAGTGAGTGAGATAGAGATTAAGAGTGAGTGAGAGAGATTAAGTGAGTGAGAGAGTGATTAACAGTGAGTGAGAGAGATTAACAGTGAGTGAGAGAGATTAAGTGAGTGAGAGAGAGATTAAGTGAGTGAGTGAGAGATTAAGTGAGTGAGTGAGAGATTAACAGTGAGTTTGAGAGATTAACACAATGAGTGTGAAAGATTAACAGTGAGTGAGAGAGTTTAAGTGAGTGAGAGAGAGATTAACAGTGAGTGTGAGAGAGATTAACAGAATGAGTGAGAGAGATTAAGTGAGTGAGAGAGAGATTAAGAGTGAGTGTGAGAGAGATTAAGAGTGAGTGTGAGAGAGATTAAGAGTGAGTGTGAGAGAGATTAACAGAATGAGTGAGAGAGAAATTAACAGTGAGTTTGAGAGATTAACACAATGAGTGTGAGAGTGATTAACATTAAGTGAGAGAGAGATTAACAGTGAGTGTGAGAGATAGTGAGTGTGAGAGATAGTGAGTGAGAGACAGATTAACAGTGAGTGTGAGCGAGATTAACAGTGAGTGTGAGAGATTAACAGTGAGTGAGAGAGATTAACAGTGAGTGTGAGAGATTAACAGTGAGTGAGATTAAGTGAGTGAGAGAGAGATTAAGAGTGAGTGAGAGAGATTAAGTGAGTGAGAGAGAGATTAACAGTGAGTGTGAGAGATTAAGTGAGTGAGAGAGAGATTAAGTGAGTGAGTGAGAGATTAACAGTGAGTGTGAGAGAGATTAACAGAATGAGTGAGAGAGATTAAGTGAGTGAGAGAGAGCTTAACAGTGAGTGTGAGAGATTAACAGTGAGTGAGAGAGATTAAGTGAGTGAGTGAGAGATTAACAGTGAGTGAGAGAGATTAACAGTGAGTGTGAGAGAGATTAACAGTGAGTGTGAGAGAGATTAACACAATGAGTGTGAGAGATTGTGAGTGAGAGAGATTAAGTGAGTGAGAGAGAGATTAACAGTGAGTGTGAGAGAGATTAACAGAATGAGTGAGAGAGATTAACAGAATGAGTGAGAGAGATTAAGTGAGTGAGAAAGAGATTAACAGTGAGTGAGAGAGATTAAGTGAGTGAGAGAGAGATTAACAGTGAGTGTGAGAGAGATTAACAGTGAGTGTGAGAGAGATTAACAGTGAGTGTGAGAGAGATTAACAGTGAGTGTGAGAGGGATTAACAGAATGAGTGAGAGAGAAATTAACAGTGAGTTTGAGAGATAAACACAATGAGTGTGAGAGAGATTAACATTGAGTGAGAGAGAGATTAACAGTGAGTGTGAGAGATAGTGAGTGTGAGAGATAGTGAGTGTGAGAGATAGTGAGTGAGAGACAGATTAACAGTGAGTGTGAGCGAGATTAACAGTGAGTGTGAGAGATTAACAGTGAGTGAGAGAGATTAACAGTGAGTGAGAGAGATTAACAGTGAGTGAGATTAAGTGAGTGAGAGAGAGATTAAGTGAGTGAGAGTTTAACAGTGAGTGTGAGAGATTAACAGTGAGTGAGAGAGATTAAGTGAGTGAGAGAGAGATTAAGTGAGTGAGGGAGTTTAACAGAGTGTGAGAGAGATTGACAGTGAGTTTGAGAGATTAACACAATGAGTGTGAGAGATTAACAGTGAGTGAGAGAGATTAAGTGAGTGAGAGAGAGATTAACAGTGAGTGTGAGAGAGATTAACAGAATGAGTGAGAGAGATTAAGTGAGTGAGAGAGAGCTTAACATTGAGTGTGAGAGATTAACAGTCAGTGAGAGAGATTAAGTGAGTGAGAGAGAGATTAAGTGAGTGAGTGAGAGATTAACAGAGTGTGAGAGAGATTAACAGTGAGTGTGAGAGATTAACAGAATGAGTGAGAGAGATTAAGTGAGTGAGAGAGAGCTTAACAGTGAGTGAGAGAGATTAAGTGAGTGAGAGAGAGATTAAGTGAGTGAGTGAGAGATTAAGTGAGTGAGTGAGAGATTAACAGTGAGTGTGAGAGAGATTAACAGTGAGTTTGAGAGATTAACACAATGAGTGTGAGAGATTAACAGTGAGTGAGAGAGATTAAGTGAGTGAGAGAGATTAACAGTGAGTGTGAGAGAGATTAACAGTGAGTGTGAGAGAGATTAACAGTGAGTGTGAGAGAGATTAACAGTGAGTGTGAGAGGGATTAACAGAATGAGTGAGAGAGAAATTAACAGTGAGTTTGAGAGATAAACACAATGAGTGTGAGAGAGATTAACATTGAGTGAGAGAGAGATTAACAGTGAGTGTGAGAGATAGTGAGTGTGAGAGATAGTGAGTGTGAGAGATAGTGAGTGAGAGACAGATTAACAGTGAGTGTGAGCGAGATTAACAGTGAGTGTGAGAGATTAACAGTGAGTGAGAGAGATTAACAGTGAGTGAGAGAGATTAACAGTGAGTGAGATTAAGTGAGTGAGAGAGAGATTAAGTGAGTGAGAGTTTAACAGTGAGTGTGAGAGATTAACAGTGAGTGAGAGAGATTAAGTGAGTGAGAGAGAGATTAAGTGAGTGAGGGAGTTTAACAGAGTGTGAGAGAGATTGACAGTGAGTTTGAGAGATTAACACAATGAGTGTGAGAGATTAACAGTGAGTGAGAGAGATTAAGTGAGTGAGAGAGAGATTAACAGTGAGTGTGAGAGAGATTAACAGAATGAGTGAGAGAGATTAAGTGAGTGAGAGAGAGCTTAACATTGAGTGTGAGAGATTAACAGTCAGTGAGAGAGATTAAGTGAGTGAGAGAGAGATTAAGTGAGTGAGTGAGAGATTAACAGAGTGTGAGAGAGATTAACAGTGAGTGTGAGAGATTAACAGAATGAGTGAGAGAGATTAAGTGAGTGAGAGAGAGCTTAACAGTGAGTGAGAGAGATTAAGTGAGTGAGAGAGAGATTAAGTGAGTGAGTGAGAGATTAAGTGAGTGAGTGAGAGATTAACAGTGAGTGTGAGAGAGATTAACAGTGAGTTTGAGAGATTAACACAATGAGTGTGAGAGATTAACAGTGAGTGAGAGAGATTAAGTGAGTGAGAGAGATTAACAGTGAGTGTGAGAGAGATTAACAGTGAGTGAGAGAGATTAACAGTGAGTGTGAGAGAGATTAACAGAATGAGTGAGAGAGAAATTAACAGTGAGTTTGAGAGATTAACACAATGAGTGTGAGAGAGATTAACATTGAGTGAGAGAGAGATTAACAGTGAGTGTGAGATAGTGAGTGTGAGAGATAGTGAGTGAGAGACAGATTAACAGTGAGTGTGAGCGAGATTAACAGTGAGTGTGAGAGATTAACAGTGAGTGAGATTAAGTGAGTGAGAGAGAGATTAACAGAGTGTGAGAGAGATTAACAGTGAGTTTGAGAGATTAACACAATGAGTGTGAGAGATTAACAGTGAGTGAGAGAGATTAAGTGAGTGTGAGAGAGATTAACAGAATGAGTGAGAGAGATTAAGTGAGTGAGAGAGAGATTAACAGTGAGTGTGAGAGAGATTAACAGAATGAGTGAGAGAGATTAAGTGAGTGAGAGAGAGATTAACAGTGAGTGTGAGAGAGATTAACATTGAGTGAGAGAGAGATTAACAGTGAGTGAGAGATTAACAGTGAGTGAGATTAAGTGAGTGAGAGAGAGATTAAGAGTGAGTGAGAGAGATTAAGTGAGTGTGAGAGAGATTAACAGAATGAGTGAGAGAGATTAAGTGAGTGAGAGAGAGCTTAACAGTGTGTGTGAGAGAGATTAACAGGGAGTTTGAGAGATTAACACAATGAGTGTGAGAGATTAACAGTGAGTGAGAGAGATTAAGTGAGTGAGAGAGAGATTAACAGTGAGTGTGAGAGAGATTAACAGTGAGTGTGAGAGAGATTAACAGTGGGTGTGAGAGAGATTAACAGAATGAGTGAGAGAGAAATTAACAGTGAGTTTGAGAGATTAACACAATGAGTGTGAGAGAGATTAACATTGAGTGAGAGAGAGATTAACAGTGAGTGTGAGAGATAGTGAGTGTGAGAGATAGTGAGTGAGAGACAGATTAACAGTGAGTGTGAGCGAGATTAAGAGTGAGTGAGAGAGATTAAGTGAGTGAGAGAGAGATTAACAGTGAGTGTGAGAGAGATTAACAGAATGAGTGAGAGAGATTAAGTGAGTGAGAGAGAGCTTAACAGTGAGTGTGAGAGAGATTAACAGAATGAGTGAGAGAGATTAAGTGAGTTAGAGAGAGATTAACAATGAGAGTGAGAGAGATTAACAGTGAGTGAGAGAGAGATTAACAGTGAGTGTGAGAGATAGTGAGTGTGAGAGATAGTGAGTGAGAGACAGATTAACAGTGAGTGTGAGCGAGATTAACAGTGAGTGTGAGAGATTAACAGTGAGTGAGAGAGATTAACAGTGAGTAAGATTAAGTGAGTGAGAGAGAGATTACCAGTGAGTGTGAGAGATTAACAGAATGAGTGAGAGAGATTAAGTGAGTGAGAGAGAGCTTAACAGTGAGTGTGAGAGATTAACAGTGAGTGAGAGAGATTAAGTGAGTGAGAGAGAGATTAAGTGAGTGAGTGAGAGATTAACAGTGTGTGTGAGAGAGATTAACAGTGAGTTTGAGAGATTAACACAATGAGTGTGAGAGATTAACAGTGAGTGAGAGAGATTAAGTGAGTGAGAGAGAGATTAACAGTGAGTGTGAGAGAGATTAACAGAATGAGTGAGAGAGAAATTAACAGTGAGTTTGAGAGATTAACACAATGAGTGTGAGAGAGATTAACATTGAGTGAGAGAGAGATTAACAGTGAGTGTGAGCGAGATTAACAGTGAGTGTGAGAGTTTAACAGTGAGTGTGAGAGATTAACAGTGAGTGAGAGAGATTAAGTGAGTGAGAGAGAGATTAAGTGAGTGAGAGAGATTAACAGAGTGTGAGAGAGATTAACAGTGAGTTTGAGAGATTAACACAATGAGTGTGAGAGATTAACAGTGAGTGAGAGAGATTAAGTGAGTGAGAGAGAGATTAACAGTGAGTGTGAGAGAGATTAACAGAATGAGTGAGAGAGATTAAGTGAGTGAGAGAGAGATTAACAGTGAGTGTGAGAGAGATTAACATTGAATGAGAGAGAGATTAACAGTGAGTGTGAGAGATAGTGAGTGTGAGAGATAGTGAGTGAGAGACAGATTAACAGTGAGTGTGAGCGAGATTAACAGTGAGTGTGAGAGATTAACAGTGAGTGAGAGAGATTAACAGTGAGTGAGATTAAGTGAGTGAGAGAGAGATTAAGTGAGTGAGAGTTTAACAGTGAGTGTGAGAGATTAACAGTGAGTGTGAGAGATTAACAGTGAGTGAGAGAGATTAAGTGAGTGAGAGAGAGATTAAATGAGTGAGAGAGATTAACAGAGTGTGAGAGAGATTAACAGTGAGTTTGAGAGATTAACACAATGAGTGTGAGAGATTAACAGTGAGTGAGAGAGATTAACAGTGAGTGTGAGAGAGATTAACATTGAGTGAGAGAGAGATTAACAGTGAGTGTGAGAGATAGTAAGTGTGAGAGATAGTGAGTGAGAGACAGATTAACAGTGAGTGTGAGCGAGATTAACAGTGAGTGTGAGAGATTAAGAGTGAGTGAGAGAGATTAACAGTGAGTGAGATAGAGATTAAGAGTGAGTGAGAGAGATTAAGTGAGTGAGAGAGTGATTAACAGTGAGTGTGAGAGAGATTAACAGAATGAGTGAGAGAAATTAACAGTGAGTGAGAGATTAACAGTGAGTGAGAGAGATTAAGTGAGTGAGAGAGAGATTAAGTGAGTGAGTGAGAGATTAAGTGAGTGAGTGAGAGATTAACAGTGAGTTTGAGAGATTAACACAATGAGTGTGAAAGATTAACAGTGAGTGAGAGAGTTTAAGTGAGAGAGAGAGATTAACAGTGAGTGTGAGAGAGATTAACAGAATGAGTGAGAGAGATTAAGTGAGTGAGAGAGAGATTAACAGTGAGTGTGAGAGATAGTGAGTGTGAGAGATAGTGAGTGAGAGACAGATTAACAGTGAGTGTGAGCGAGATTAACAGTGAGTGTGAGAAATTAACAGTGAGTGAGATTAAGTGAGTGAGAGAGAGATTAAGAGTGAGTGAGAGAGATTAAGTGAGTGAGAGAGAGATTAACAGTGAGTGTGAGAGATTAAGTGAGTGAGAGAGAGATTAAGTGAGTGAGTGAGAGATTAACAGTGAGTGTGAGAGAGATTAACAGAATGAGTGAGAGAGATTAACACAATGAGTGTGAGAGATTGTGAGTGAGAGAGATTAAGTGAGTGAGAGAGAGATTACCAGTGAGTGTGAGAGAGATTAACAGAATGAGTGAGAGAGATTAACAGAATGAGTGAGAGAGATTAAGTGAGTGAGAAAGAGATTAACAGTGAGTGAGAGAGATTAAGTGAGTGAGAGAGAGATTAAGTGAGTGAGTGAGAGATTAACAGTGAGTGAGAGAGATTAAGTGAGTGAGAGAGAGATTAAGTGAGTGAGTGAGAGATTAACAGTGTGTGTGAGAGAGATTAACAGTGAGTTTGAGAGATTAACACAATGAGTGTGAGAGATTAACAGTGAGTGTGAGAGAGATTAACAGAATGAGTGAGAGAGATTAACAGAATGAGTGAGAGAGATTAAGTGAGTGTGAGAGAGATTAACAGAATGAGTGAGAGAGATTAAGTGAGTGAGAGAGAGATTAACAGTGAGTGTGAGAGAGATTAACACAATGAGTGTGAGAGATTAACAGTGAGTGAGAGAGATTAAGTGAGTGAGAGAGAGATTAACAGTGAGTGTGAGAGAGATTAACAGTGAGTGTGAGAGAGATTAACAGTGAGTGTGAGAGAGATTAACAGTGAGTGTGAGAGGGATTAACAGAATGAGTGAGAGAGAAATTAACAGTGAGTTTGAGAGATAAACACAATGAGTGTGAGAGAGATTAACATTGAGTGAGAGAGAGATTAACAGTGAGTGTGAGAGATAGTGAGTGTGAGAGATAGTGAGTGTGAGAGATAGTGAGTGAGAGACAGATTAACAGTGAGTGTGAGCGAGATTAACAGTGAGTGTGAGAGATTAACAGTGAGTGAGAGAGATTAACAGTGAGTGAGATTAAGTGAGTGAGAGAGAGATTAAGTGAGTGAGAGTTTAACAGTGAGTGTGAGAGATTAACAGTGAGTGAGAGAGATTAAGTGAGTGAGAGAGAGATTAAGTGAGTGAGGGAGATTAACAGAGTGTGAGAGAGATTGACAGTGAGTTTGAGAGATTAACACAATGAGTGTGAGAGATTAACAGTGAGTGAGAGAGATTAAGTGAGTGAGAGAGAGATTAACAGTGAGTGTGAGAGAGATTAACAGAATGAGTGAGAGAGATTAAGTGAGTGAGAGAGAGCTTAACATTGAGTGTGAGAGATTAACAGTCAGTGAGAGAGATTAAGTGAGTGAGAGAGAGATTAAGTGAGTGAGTGAGAGATTAACAGTGAGTGAGAGAGATTAAGTGAGTGTGAGAGAGATTAACAGAATGAGTGAGAGAGATTAAGTGAGTGAGAGAGAGATTAACAGTGAGTGTGAGAGAGATTAACAGAATGAGTGAGAGAGATTAAGTGAGTGAGAGAGAGATTAACAGTGAGTGTGAGTGAGATTAACATTGAGTGAGAGAGAGATTAACAGTGAGTGTGAGAGATTAACAGTGAGTGAGATTAAGTGAGTGAGAGAGAGATTAAGAGTGAGTGAGAGAGATTAAGTGAGTGTGAGAGAGATTAACAGAATGAGTGAGAGAGATTAAGTGAGTGAGAGAGAGCTTAACAGTGTGTGTGAGAGAGATTAACAGGGAGTTTGAGAGATTAACACAATGAGTGTGAGAGATTAACAGTGAGTGAGAGAGATTAAGTGAGTGAGAGAGAGATTAACAGTGAGTGTGAGAGAGATTAACAGTGAGTGTGAGAGAGATTAACAGTGGGTGTGAGAGAGATTAACAGAATGAGTGAGAGAGAAATTAACAGTGAGTTTGAGAGATTAACACAATGAGTGTGAGAGAGATTAACATTGAGTGAGAGAGAGATTAACAGTGAGTGTGAGAGATAGTGAGTGTGAGAGATAGTGAGTGAGAGACAGATTAACAGTGAGTGTGAGAGATTAACAGTGAGTGAGATTAAGTGAGTGAGAGAGAGATTAAGAGTGAGTGAGAATGATTAAGTGAGTGAGAGAGAGATTAACAGTGAGTGTGAGAGAGATTAACAGAATGAGTGAGAGAGATTAAGTGAGTGAGAGAGAGCTTAACAGTGAGTGTGAGAGAGATTAACAGAATGAGTGAGAGAGATTAAGTGAGTTAGAGAGAGATTAACAATGAGAGTGAGAGAGATTAACAGTGAGTGAGAGAGAGATTAACAGTGAGTGTGAGAGATAGTGAGTGTGAGAGATAGTGAGTGAGAGACAGATTAACAGTGAGTGTGAGCGAGATTAACAGTGAGTGTGAGAGATTAACAGTGAGTGAGAGAGATTAACAGTGAGTAAGATTAAGTGAGTGAGAGAGAGATTACCAGTGAGTGTGAGAGATTATCAGAATGAGTGAGAGAGATTAAGTGAGTGAGAGAGAGCTTAACAGTGAGTGTGAGAGATTAACAGTGAGTGAGAGAGATTAAGTGAGTGAGAGAGAGATTAAGTGAGTGAGAGAGATCTTAACAGTGAGTGTGAGAGATTAACAGTGAGTGAGAGAGATTAAGTGAGTGAGAGAGAGATTAAGTGAGTGAGTGAGAGATTAACAGTGTGTGTGAGAGAGATTAACAGTGAGTTTGAGAGATTAACACAATGAGTGTGAGAGATTAACAGTGAGTGAGAGAGATTAAGTGAGTGAGAGAGAGATTAACAGTGAGTGTGAGAGAGATTAACAGAATGAGTGAGAGAGAAATTAACAGTGAGTTTGAGAGATTAACACAATGAGTGTGAGAGAGATTAACATTGAGTGAGAGAGAGATTAACAGTGAGTGTGAGCGAGATTAACAGTGAGTGTGAGAGTTTAACAGTGAGTGTGAGAGATTAACAGTGAGTGAGAGAGATTAAGTGAGTGAGAGAGAGATTAAGTGAGTGAGAGAGATTAACAGAGTGTGAGAGAGATTAACAGTGAGTTTGAGAGATTAACACAATGAGTGTGAGAGATTAACAGTGAGTGAGAGAGATTAAGTGAGTGAGAGAGAGATTAACAGTGAGTGTGAGAGAGATTAACAGAATGAGTGAGAGAGATTAAGTGAGTGAGAGAGAGATTAACAGTGAGTGTGAGAGAGATTAACATTGAGTGAGAGAGAGATTAACAGTGAGTGTGAGAGATAGTGAGTGTGAGAGATAGTGAGTGAGAGACAGATTAACAGTGAGTGTGAGCGAGATTAACAGTGAGTGTGAGAGATTAACAGTGAGTGAGAGAGATTAACAGTGAGTGAGATTAAGTGAGTGAGAGAGAGATTAAGTGAGTGAGAGTTTAACAGTGAGTGTGAGAGATTAACAGTGAGTGAGAGAGATTAAGTGAGTGAGAGAGAGATTAAATGAGTGAGAGAGATTAACAGAGTGTGAGAGAGATTAACAGTGAGTTTGAGAGATTAACACAATGAGTGTGAGAGATTAACAGTGAGTGAGAGAGATTAACAGTGAGTGTGAGAGAGATTAACATTGAGTGAGAGAGAGATTAACAGTGAGTGTGAGAGATAGTAAGTGTGAGAGATAGATTAACAGTGAGTGTGAGCGAGATTAACAGTGAGTGTGAGAGATTAAGAGTGAGTGTGAGAGATTAACAGTGAGTGAGATAGAGATTAAGAGTGAGTGAGAGAGATTAAGTGAGTGAGAGAGTGATTAACAGTGAGTGTGAGAGAGATTAACAGAATGAGTGAGAGAAATTAACAGTGAGTGAGAGAGATTAACAGTGAGTGAGAGAGATTAAGTGAGTGAGAGAGAGATTAAGTGAGTGAGTGAGAGATTAAGTGAGTGAGTGAGAGATTAACAGTGAGTTTGAGAGATTAACACAATGAGTGTGAAAGATTAACAGTGAGTGAGAGAGTTTAAGTGAGAGAGAGAGATTAACAGTGAGTGTGAGAGAGATTAACAGAATGAGTGAGAGAGATTAAGTGAGTGAGAGAGAGATTAAGAGTGAGTGTGAGAGAGATTAAGAGTGAGTGTGAGAGAGATTAAGAGTGAGTGTGAGAGAGATTAACAGAATGAGTGAGAGAGAAATTAACAGTGAGTTTGAGAGATTAACACAATGAGTGTGAGAGTGATTAACATTGAGTGAGAGAGAGATTAACAGTGAGTGTGAGAGATAGTGAGTGTGAGAGATAGTGAGTGAGAGACAGATTAACAGTGAGTGTGAGCGAGATTAACAGTGAGTGTGAGAAATTAACAGTGAGTGAGATTAAGTGAGTGAGAGAGAGATTAAGAGTGAGTGAGAGAGATTAAGTGAGTGAGAGAGAGATTAACAGTGAGTGTGAGAGATTAAGTGAGTGAGAGAGAGATTAAGTGAGTGAGTGAGAGATTAACAGTGAGTGAGAGAGATTAACAGTGAGTGTGAGAGAGATTAACAGTGAGTGAGAGAGATTAACACAATGAGTGTGAGAGATTGTGAGTGAGAGAGATTAAGTGAGTGAGAGAGAGATTAACAGTGAGTGTGAGAGAGATTAACAGAATGAGTGAGAGAGATTAACAGAATGAGTGAGAGAGATTAAGTGAGTGAGAAAGAGATTAACAGTGAGTGAGAGAGATTAAGTGAGTGAGAGAGAGATTAAGTGAGTGAGTGAGAGATTAACAGTGTGTGTGAGAGAGATTAACAGTGAGTTTGAGAGATTAACACAATGAGTGTGAGAGATTAACAGTGAGTGAGAGAGATTAAGTGAGTGTGAGAGAGATTAACAGAATGAGTGAGAGAGATTAAGTGAGTGAGAGAGAGATTAACAGTGAGTGTGAGAGAGATTAACACAATGAGTGTGAGAGATTAACAGTGAGTGAGAGAGATTAACAGTGAGTGAGAGAGAGATTAACAGTGAGTGTGAGAGAGATTAACAGTGAGTGAGAGAGAGATTAACAGAATGAGTGAGAGAGAAATTAACAGTGAGTTTGAGAGATAAACACAATGAGTGTGAGAGAGATTAACATTGAGTGAGAGAGAGATTAACAGTGAGTGTGAGAGATAGTGAGTGTGAGAGATAGTGAGTGTGAGAGATAGTGAGTGTGAGCGAGATTAACAGTGAGTGTGAGAGATTAACAGTGAGTGAGAGAGATTAACAGTGAGTGAGAGAGATTAACAGTGAGTGAGATTAAGTGAGTGAGAGAGAGATTAAGTGAGTGAGAGTTTAACAGTGAGTGTGAGAGATTAACAGTGAGTGAGAGAGATTAAGTGAGTGAGAGAGAGATTAAGTGAGTGAGGGAGATTAACAGAGTGTGAGAGAGATTGACAGTGAGTTTGAGAGATTAACACAATGAGTGTGAGAGATTAACAGTGAGTGAGAGAGATTAAGTGAGTGAGAGAGAGATTAACAGTGAGTTTGAGAGAGATTAACAGAATGAGTGAGAGAGATTAAGTGAGTGAGAGAGAGATTAACAGTGAGTGTGAGAGAGATTAACATTGAGTGAGAGAGAGATTAACAGTGAGTGTGAGAGATAGTGAGTGTGAGAGATAGTGAGTGAGAGACAGATTAACAGTGAGTGTGAGCGAGATTAACAGTGAGTGTGAGAGATTAACAGTGAGTGAGAGAGATTAACAGTGAGTGAGATTAAGTGAGTGAGAGAGAGATTAAGTGAGTGAGTGAGAGATTAAGTGAGTGAGTGAGAGATTAACAGTGAGTGTGAGAGAGATTAACAGTGAGTTTGAGAGATTAACACAATGAGTGTGAAAGATTAACAGTGAGTGAGAGAGATTAAGTGAGTGAGAGAGAGATTAACAGTGAGTGTGAGAGAGATTAACAGAATGAGTGAGAGAGATTAAGTGAGTGAGAGAGAGATTAACAAGGAGTGTGAGAGAGATTAAGAGTGAGTGTGAGAGAGATTAAGAGTGAGTGTGAGAGAGATTAAGAGTGAGTGTGAGAGAGATTAACAGAATGAGTGACAGAGAAATTAACAGTGAGTTTGAGAGATTAACACAATGAGTGTGAGAGTGATTAACATTGAGTGAGAGAGAGATTAACAGTGAGTGTGAGAGATAGTGAGTGAGAGACAGATTAACAGTGAGTGTGAGCGAGATTAACAGTGAGTGTGAGAGATTAACAGTGAGTGTGAGAGAGATTAACAGAATGAGTGAGAGAGATTAAGTGAGTGAGAGAGAGATTAACAATGAGTGTGAGAGAGATTAAGAGTGAGTGTGAGAGAGATTAAGAGTGAGTGTGAGAGAGATTAAGAATGAGTGTGAGAGAGATTAACAGAATGAGTGAGAGAGAAATTAACAGTGAGTTTGAGAGATTAACACAATGAGTGTGAGAGTGATTAACATTGAGTGAGAGAGAGATTAACAGTGAGTGTGAGAGATAGTGAGTGTGAGAGATAGTGAGTGAGAGACAGATTAACAGTGAGTGTGAGCGAGATTAACAGTGAGTGTGAGAGATTAACAGTGAGTGAGAGAGATTAACAGTGAGTGAGAGAGATTAACAGTGAGTGAGAGAGATTAACAGTGAGTGAGATTAAGTGAGTGAGAGAGAGATTAAGTGAGTGAGAGTTTAACAGTGAGTGTGAGAGATTAACAGTGAGTGAGAGAGATTAAGTGAGTGAGAGAGAGATTAAGTGAGTGAGGGAGATTAACAGAGAGTGAGAGAGATTGACAGTGAGTTTGAGAGATTAACACAATAAGTGTGAGAGATTAACAGTGAGTGAGAGAGATTAAGTGAGTGAGAGAGAGATTAACAGTGAGTGTGAGAGAGATTAACAGAATGAGTGAGAGAGATTAAGTGAGTGAGAGAGAGATTAACAGTGAGTGTGAGAGAGATTAACATTGAGTGAGAGAGAGATTAACAGTGAGTGTGAGAGATAGTGAGTGTGAGAGATAGTGAGTGAGAGACAGATTAACAGTGAGTGTGAGCGAGATTAACAGTGAGTGTGAGAGATTAACAGTGAGTGAGAGAGATTAACAGTGAGAGAGAGATTAACAGTGAGTGAGATTAAGTGAGTGAGAGAGAGATTAAGAGTGAGTGAGAGAGATTAAGTGAGTGAGAGAGTGATTAACAGTGAGTGTGAGAGAGATTAACAGAATGAGTGAGAGAAATTAACAGTGAGTGAGAGAGATTAACAGTGAGTGAGAGAGATTAAGTGAGTGAGAGAGAGATTAAGTGAGTGAGTGAGAGATTAAGTGAGTGAGTGAGAGATTAACAGTGAGTTTGAGAGATTAACACAATGAGTGTGAAAGATTAACAGTGAGTGAGAGAGATTAAGTGAATGAGAGAGAGATTAACAGTGAGTGTGAGAGAGATTAACAGAATGAGTGAGAGAGATTAAGTGAGTGAGAGATAGATTAACAATGAGTGTGAGAGAGATTAAGAGTGAGTGTGAGAGAGATTAAGAGTGAGTGTGAGAGAGATTAAGAGTGAGTGTGAGAGAGATTAACAGAATGAGTGAGAGAGAAATTAACAGTGAGTTTGAGAGATTAACACAATGAGTGTGAGAGTGATTAACATTGAGTGAGAGAGAGATTAACAGTGAGTGTGAGAGATAGTGAGTGTGAGAGATAGTGAGTGAGAGACAGATTAACAGTGAGTGTGAGCGAGATTAACAGTGAGTGAGAGAGAGATTAACAGTGAGTGTGAGAGAGATTAACAGAATGAGTGAGAGAGATTAAGTGAGTGAGAGATAGATTAACAATGAGTGTGAGAGAGATTAAGAGTGAGTGTGAGAGAGATTAAGAGTGAGTGTGAGAGAGATTAAGAGTGAGTGTGAGAGAGATTAACAGAATGAGTGAGAGAGAAATTAACAGTGAGTTTGAGAGATTAACACAATGAGTGTGAGAGTGATTAACATTGAGTGAGAGAGAGATTAACAGTGAGTGTGAGAGATAGTGAGTGTGAGAGATAGTGAGTGAGAGACAGATTAACAGTGAGTGTGAGCGAGATTAACAGTGAGTGTGAGCGAGATTAACAGTGAGTGTGAGAGATTAACAGTGAGTGAGATTAAGTGAGTGAGAGAGAGATTAAGAGTGAGTGAGAGAGATTAAGTGAGTGAGAGATTAACAGTGAGTGTGAGAGATTAAGTGAGTGAGAGAGAGATTAAGTGAGTGAGTGAGAGATTAACAGTGAGTGTGAGAGAGATTAACAGAATGAGTGAGAGAGATTAAGTGAGTGAGAGAGAGCTTAACAGTGAGTGTGAGAGATTAACAGTGAGTGAGAGAGATTAAGTGAGTGAGAGAGAGATTAAATGAGTGAGTGAGAGATTAACAGTGAGTGAGAGAGATTAACAGTGAGTGTGAGAGAGATTAACAGTGAGTGAGAGAGATTAACACAATGAGTGTGAGAGATTGTGAGTGAGAGAGATTAAGTGAGTGAGAGAGAGATTAACAGTAAGTGTGAGAGAGATTAACAGAATGAGTGAGAGAGATTAACAGAATGAGTGAGAGAGATTAAGTGAGTGAGAGAGAGATTAACAGTGAGTGTGAGAGATTAACAGTGAGTGTGAGAGAGATTAACAGTGAGTGTGAGAGATTAACACAATGAGTGTGAGAGATTGTGAGTGAGAGAGATTAAGTGAGTGAGAGAGAGATTAACAGTAAGTGTGAGAGAGATTAACAGTGAGTGTGAGAGATTAACAGTGAGTGAGAGAGATTAACAGTGAGTGAGATTAAGTGAGTGAGAGAGAGATTAAGTGAGTGAGAGAGATTAACAATGAGTGTGAGAGAGATTAACAGAATGAGTGAGAGAGATTAAGTGAGAGAGAGAGCTTAACAGTGAGTGTGAGAGATTAACAGTGAGTGAGAGAGATTAAGTGAGTGAGTGAGAGATTAAGTGAGTGAGTGAGAGTTTAAGTGAGTGAGAGAGATTAACAATGAGTGTGAGAGATTAACAGAATGAGTGAGAGAGATTAACAGTGAGTGAGAGAGAGATTAACAATGAGTGAGAGAGAGATTAACAATGAGTGTGAGAGAGATTAAGAGTGAGTGTGAGAGAGATTAAGAGCGAGTGTGAGAGAGATTAAGAGCGAGTGTGAGAGAGATTAACAGTGAGTGTGAGAGAGATTAACAGAATGAGAGAGAGAGAAATTAACAGTGAGTTTGAGAGATTAACACAATGAGTGTGAGAGAGATTAACAGTGAGTGTGAGCGAGATTAACAGTGAGTGTGAGAGATTAACAGTGAGTGAGAGAGATTAACAGTGAGAGAGAGATTAACAGTGAGTGAGATTAAGTGAGTGAGAGAGAGATTAAGAGTGAGTGAGAGAGATTAAGTGAGTGAGAGAGTGATTAACAGTGAGTGTGAGAGAGATTAACAGAATGAGTGAGAGAAATTAACAGTGAGTGAGAGAGATTAACAGTGAGTGAGAGAGATTAAGTGAGTGAGAGAGAGATTAAGTGAGTGAGTGAGAGATTAAGTGAGTGAGTGAGAGATTAACAGTGAGTGTGAGAGAGATTAACAGTGAGTTTGAGAGATTAACACAATGAGTGTGAAAGATTAACAGTGAGTGAGAGAGATTAAGTGAGTGAGAGAGAGATTAACAGTGAGTGTGAGAGAGATTAACAGAATGAGTGAGAGAGATTAAGTGAGTGAGAGATAGATTAACAATGAGTGTGAGAGAGATTAAGAGTGAGTGTGAGAGAGATTAAGAGTGAGTGTGAGAGAGATTAAGAGTGAGTGTGAGAGAGATTAACAGAATGAGTGAGAGAGAAATTAACAGTGAGTTTGAGAGATTAACACAATGAGTGTGAGAGTGATTAACATTGAGTGAGAGAGAGATTAACAGTGAGTGTGAGAGATAGTGAGTGTGAGAGATAGTGAGTGAGAGACAGATTAACAGTGAGTGTGAGCGAGATTAACAGTGAGTGAGAGAGAGATTAACAGTGAGTGTGAGAGAGATTAACAGAATGAGTGAGAGAGATTAAGTGAGTGAGAGATAGATTAACAATGAGTGAGAGAGAGATTAAGAGTGAGTGTGAGAGAGATTAAGAGTGAGTGTGAGAGAGATTAAGAGTGAGTGTGAGAGAGATTAACAGAATGAGTGAGAGAGAAATTAACAGTGAGTTTGAGAGATTAACACAATGAGTGTGAGAGTGATTAACATTGAGTGAGAGAGAGATTAACAGTGAGTGTGAGAGATAGTGAGTGTGAGAGATAGTGAGTGAGAGACAGATTAACAGTGAGTGTGAGCGAGATTAACAGTGAGTGTGAGCGAGATTAACAGTGAGTGTGAGAGATTAACAGTGAGTGAGATTAAGTGAGTGAGAGAGAGATTAAGAGTGAGTGAGAGAGATTAAGTGAGTGAGAGATTAACAGTGAGTGTGAGAGATTAAGTGAGTGAGAGAGAGATTAAGTGAGTGAGTGAGAGATTAACAGTGAGTGTGAGAGAGATTAACAGAATGAGTGAGAGAGATTAAGTGAGTGAGAGAGAGATTAAATGAGTGAGTGAGAGATTAACAGTGAGTGAGAGAGATTAACAGTGAGTGTGAGAGAGATTAACAGTGAGTGAGAGAGATTAACACAATGAGTGTGAGAGATTGTGAGTGAGAGAGATTAAGTGAGTGAGAGAGAGATTAACAGTGAGTGTGAGAGAGATTAACAGAATGAGTGAGAGAGATTAACAGAATGAGTGAGAGAGATTAAGTGAGTGAGAGAGAGATTAACAGTGAGTGTGAGAGATTAACAGTGAGTGTGAGAGAGATTAACAGTGAGTGTGAGAGATTAACACAATGAGTGTGAGAGATTGTGAGTGAGAGAGATTAAGTGAGTGAGAGAGAGATTAACAGTAAGTGTGAGAGAGATTAACAGTGAGTGTGAGAGATTAACAGTGAGTGAGAGAGATTAACAGTGAGTGAGATTAAGTGAGTGAGAGAGAGATTAAGTGAGTGAGAGAGATTAACAATGAGTGTGAGAGAGATTAACAGAATGAGTGAGAGAGATTAAGTGAGAGAGAGAGCTTAACAGTGAGTGTGAGAGATTAACAGTGAGTGAGAGAGATTAAGTGAGTGAGTGAGAGATTAAGTGAGTGAGTGAGAGATTAAGTGAGTGAGAGAGATTAACAATGAGTGTGAGAGAGATTAACAGAATGAGTGAGAGAGATTAACAGTGAGTGAGAGAGAGATTAACAATGAGTGAGAGAGATTAACAATGAGTGTGAGAGAGATTAAGAGTGAGTGTGAGAGAGATTAAGAGCGAGTGTGAGAGAGATTAAGAGTGAGTGTGAGAGAGATTAACAGTGAGTGTGAGAGAGATTAACAGAATGAGAGAGAGAGAAATTAACAGTGAGTTTGAGAGATTAACACAATGAGTGTGAGAGAGATTAACAGTGAGTGTGAGCGAGATTAACAGTGAGTGTGAGAGATTAACAGTGAGTGAGATTAAGTGAGTGAGAGAGAGATTAAGAGTGAGTGAGAGAGATTAAGTGAGTGAGAGATTAACAGTGAGTGTGAGAGAGATTAACAGTGAGTGTGAGAGATAGTGAGTGAGAGAGAGATTAACAGTGAGTGCGAGAGATTAACAGTGAGTGAGAGATTAAGTGAGTGTGAGAGAGATTAACAGTGAGTGTGAGAGAGATTAACAGTGAGTGTGAGAGATTAACAGTGAATGAGAGAGATTAAGTGAGAGAGATTAAGTGAGTGAGAGAGATTAACAGTGAGTGAGAGAGATTAACACAATGAGTGTGAGAGATTAACAGTGCGTGAGAGAGATTAAGTGAGTGAGAGAGATTAAGTGAGTGAGAGAGATTAACAGTGAGTGAGAGAGAGATTAAGTGAGTGAGTGAGAGATTAAGTGAGTGAGTGAGAGATTAAGTGAGTGAGAGAGATTAACAGAGTGTGAGAGAGATTAACAGTGAGTTTGAGAGAGATTAACAGTGAGTGTGAGAGAGATTAACAGAATGAGTGAGAGAGAAATTAACAGTGAGTGAGAGAGATTAACAGTGAGTGAGATTAAGTGAGTGAGAGAGAGATTAAGAGTGAGTGAGAGATTAAGTGAGTAAGAGAGAGATTAACAGTGAGTGTGAGAGAGATTAACAGAATGAGTGAGATAGATTAAGTGAGTGTGAGAGAGATTAACAGAATGAGTGAGAGAGATTAACAGAATGAGTGAGAGAGATTAACAGAATGAGAGAGAGATTAAGTGAGTGAGAGAGAGATTAACAGTGAGTGTGAGAGATTAACAGTGAGTGTGAGAGATTAACAGTGAGTGTGAGAGAGATTAACAGTGAGTGTGTGAGAGATTAACAGAATGAGTGAGAGAGAAATTAACAGTGAGTTTGAGAGATTAACACAATGAGTGTGAGAGAGATTAACATTGAGTGAGAGAGAGATTAACAGTGAGTGTGAGAGATAGTGAGTGTGAGAGATAGTGAGTGAGAGACAGATTAACAGTGTGTGTGAGCAAGATTAACAGTGAGTGTGAGAGATTAACAGTGAGTGAGAGAGATTAACAGTGAGTGAGAGAGATTAACAGTGAGTGAGATTAAGTGAGTGAGAGAGAGATTAAGAGTGAGTGAGTGAGATTAAGTGAGTGAGAGAGAGATTAACAGTGAGTGTGAGAGAGATTAACAGAATGAGTGAGAGAGATTAAGTGAGTGAGAGAGAGATTAAGTGAGTGAGAGAGAGATTAAGTGAGTGAGAGAGATTAACAGTGAGTGTGAGAGAGATTAACAGAATGAGTGAGAGAAATTAACAGTGAGTGAGAGAGATTAACAGTGAGTGAGAGAGATTAAGTGAGTGAGAGAGAGATTAAGTGAGTGAGTGAGAGATTAAGTGAGTGAGTGAGAGATTAACAGTGAGTGTGAGAGAGATTAACAGTGAGTTTGAGAGATTAACACAATGAGTGTGAAAGATTAACAGTGAGTGAGAGAGATTAAGTGAGTGAGAGAGAGATTAACAGTGAGTGTGAGAGAGATTAACAGAATGAGTGAGAGAGATTAAGTGAGTGAGAGATAGATTAACAATGAGTGTGAGAGAGATTAAGAGTGAGTGTGAGAGAGATTAAGAGTGAGTGTGAGAGAGATTAAGAGTGAGTGTGAGAGAGATTAACAGAATGAGTGAGAGAGAAATTAACAGTGAGTTTGAGAGATTAACACAATGAGTGTGAGAGTGATTAACATTGAGTGAGAGAGAGATTAACAGTGAGTGTGAGAGATAGTGAGTGTGAGAGATAGTGAGTGAGAGACAGATTAACAGTGAGTGTGAGCGAGATTAACAGTGAGTGAGAGAGAGATTAACAGTGAGTGTGAGAGAGATTAACAGAATGAGTGAGAGAGATTAAGTGAGTGAGAGATAGATTAACAATGAGTGAGAGAGAGATTAAGAGTGAGTGTGAGAGAGATTAAGAGTGAGTGTGAGAGAGATTAAGAGTGAGTGTGAGAGAGATTAACAGAATGAGTGAGAGAGAAATTAACAGTGAGTTTGAGAGATTAACACAATGAGTGTGAGAGTGATTAACATTGAGTGAGAGAGAGATTAACAGTGAGTGTGAGAGATAGTGAGTGTGAGAGATAGTGAGTGAGAGACAGATTAACAGTGAGTGTGAGCGAGATTAACAGTGAGTGTGAGCGAGATTAACAGTGAGTGTGAGAGATTAACAGTGAGTGAGATTAAGTGAGTGAGAGAGAGATTAAGAGTGAGTGAGAGAGATTAAGTGAGTGAGAGATTAACAGTGAGTGTGAGAGATTAAGTGAGTGAGAGAGAGATTAAGTGAGTGAGTGAGAGATTAACAGTGAGTGTGAGAGAGATTAACAGAATGAGTGAGAGAGATTAAGTGAGTGAGAGAGAGATTAAATGAGTGAGTGAGAGATTAACAGTGAGTGAGAGAGATTAACAGTGAGTGTGAGAGAGATTAACAGTGAGTGAGAGAGATTAACACAATGAGTGTGAGAGATTGTGAGTGAGAGAGATTAAGTGAGTGAGAGAGAGATTAACAGTGAGTGTGAGAGAGATTAACAGAATGAGTGAGAGAGATTAACAGAATGAGTGAGAGAGATTAAGTGAGTGAGAGAGAGATTAACAGTGAGTGTGAGAGATTAACAGTGAGTGTGAGAGAGATTAACAGTGAGTGTGAGAGATTAACACAATGAGTGTGAGAGATTGTGAGTGAGAGAGATTAAGTGAGTGAGAGAGAGATTAACAGTAAGTGTGAGAGAGATTAACAGTGAGTGTGAGAGATTAACAGTGAGTGAGAGAGATTAACAGTGAGTGAGATTAAGTGAGTGAGAGAGAGATTAAGTGAGTGAGAGAGATTAACAATGAGTGTGAGAGAGATTAACAGAATGAGTGAGAGAGATTAAGTGAGAGAGAGAGCTTAACAGTGAGTGTGAGAGATTAACAGTGAGTGAGAGAGATTAAGTGAGTGAGTGAGAGATTAAGTGAGTGAGTGAGAGATTAAGTGAGTGAGAGAGATTAACAATGAGTGTGAGAGAGATTAACAGAATGAGTGAGAGAGATTAACAGTGAGTGAGAGAGAGATTAACAATGAGTGAGAGAGAGATTAACAATGAGTGTGAGAGAGATTAAGAGTGAGTGTGAGAGAGATTAAGAGCGAGTGTGAGAGAGATTAAGAGTGAGTGTGAGAGAGATTAACAGTGAGTGTGAGAGAGATTAACAGAATGAGAGAGAGAGAAATTAACAGTGAGTTTGAGAGATTAACACAATGAGTGTGAGAGAGATTAACAGTGAGTGTGAGCGAGATTAACAGTGAGTGTGAGAGATTAACAGTGAGTGAGATTAAGTGAGTGAGAGAGAGATTAAGAGTGAGTGAGAGAGATTAAGTGAGTGAGAGATTAACAGTGAGTGTGAGAGAGATTAACAGTGAGTGTGAGAGATAGTGAGTGAGAGAGAGATTAACAGTGAGTGCGAGAGATTAACAGTGAGTGAGAGATTAAGTGAGTGTGAGAGAGATTAACAGTGAGTGTGAGAGAGATTAACAGTGAGTGTGAGAGATTAACAGTGAATGAGAGAGATTAAGTGAGAGAGATTAAGTGAGTGAGAGAGATTAACAGTGAGTGAGAGAGATTAACACAATGAGTGTGAGAGATTAACAGTGCGTGAGAGAGATTAAGTGAGTGAGAGAGATTAAGTGAGTGAGAGAGATTAACAGTGAGTGAGAGAGAGATTAAGTGAGTGAGTGAGAGATTAAGTGAGTGAGTGAGAGATTAAGTGAGTGAGAGAGATTAACAGAGTGTGAGAGAGATTAACAGTGAGTTTGAGAGAGATTAACAGTGAGTGTGAGAGAGATTAACAGAATGAGTGAGAGAGAAATTAACAGTGAGTGAGAGAGATTAACAGTGAGTGAGATTAAGTGAGTGAGAGAGAGATTAAGAGTGAGTGAGAGATTAAGTGAGTAAGAGAGAGATTAACAGTGAGTGTGAGAGAGATTAACAGAATGAGTGAGATAGATTAAGTGAGTGTGAGAGAGATTAACAGAATGAGTGAGAGAGATTAACAGAATGAGTGAGAGAGATTAACAGAATGAGAGAGAGATTAAGTGAGTGAGAGAGAGATTAACAGTGAGTGTGAGAGATTAACAGTGAGTGTGAGAGATTAACAGTGAGTGTGAGAGAGATTAACAGTGAGTGTGTGAGAGATTAACAGAATGAGTGAGAGAGAAATTAACAGTGAGTTTGAGAGATTAACACAATGAGTGTGAGAGAGATTAACATTGAGTGAGAGAGAGATTAACAGTGAGTGTGAGAGATAGTGAGTGTGAGAGATAGTGAGTGAGAGACAGATTAACAGTGTGTGTGAGCAAGATTAACAGTGAGTGTGAGAGATTAACAGTGAGTGAGAGAGATTAACAGTGAGTGAGAGAGATTAACAGTGAGTGAGATTAAGTGAGTGAGAGAGAGATTAAGAGTGAGTGAGTGAGATTAAGTGAGTGAGAGAGAGATTAACAGTGAGTGTGAGAGAGATTAACAGAATGAGTGAGAGAGATTAAGTGAGTGAGAGAGAGATTAAGTGAGTGAGAGAGAGATTAAGTGAGTGAGAGAGATTAACAGTGAGTGTGAGAGAGATTAACAGTGAGTTTGAGAGATTAACACAATGAGTGTGAGAGATTAACAGTGAGTGAGAGAGATTAAGTGAGTGAGAGAGAGATTAACAGTGAGTGTGAGAGAGATTAACAGAATGAGTGAGAGAGATTAAGTGAGTGAGAGAGAGATTAACAATGAGTGTGAGAGAGATTAACAGTGAGTGTGAGAGAGATTAACAGTGAGAGTGAGAGAGATTAACAGAATGAGAGTGCTAGGAGGCTGCAGGGGGACTTGGATAGGTTAGGTGAATGGGCAAATGCATGGCAGATGCAGTATAATGTGGATGAGTGTGAGGTTATCCACGTTGGTGGTAAAAACAGGAAGGCAGATGATCTGAATGGTGACTGATTAGTAAAAGCGGAGGTGCAACGAGACCTGGGTGTCATGGTACATCAGTCATTGAAAGTTGGCATGCAGGTACAACAGGCGGTGAAGGCGGCAAATGGCATGTTGGCCTTCATAGCGAGGATTTGAGTATAGGAGCAGGGAGGTGTTACTGCAGTTGTGCAGGGCCTTGGTGAGGCCTCACCTGGAGTATTGTGTTCAGTTTTGGTCTCCTAATCTGAGGAAGGACATTCTTGCTATTGCAGAAGTGCAGCGAAGTTTCACCAGACTGATTCCCGGGATGGCAGGACTGACATGTGAAGAAAGACTGGATCGACTAGGCTTATATTCACTGGAATTTAGAAGAATGAGAGGGGATCTCATAGAAGCATATAAAATTCTGACGGGATTGGACAGGTTAGATGTAGGAAGAATGTTCCCGATGTTGGGGAAGTCCAGAACCAGGGGTAACAGTCTAAGGATAAGGGGTTAGCCATTTAGGACCGAGACGAGGAGAAACTTCTTCACTGAGAATTGTAAACCTGTGGAATTCTCTACCACAGAAAGTTGTTGAGGCCATTTCATTGGATATATTCAAAAGGGAGTTAGATGTGGCCCTTATGGCTAAAGGGATCAAGGGGTATGGAGAGAAAGCAGGAGTGGGGTACTGAAGTTACATGATCAGCCATGATCATATTGAATGGTGGTGCAGGCTCGAAGGGCCGAATGGCCTACTCCTGCATCTATTTTCTATGCTTCTATGTCTCTATGTGAGCAAGATTAACATGAATGTGAGAGATTAACACAAGTGAGAGGTTAACACAATGAGTGTGAGCGATAGATCAACAGTGAGCACGAGAGAGATTAACAGTGAGCGCGAGAGAGATTAACAGTGAGCGCGAGAGAGATTAACAGTGAGCGCGAGAGAGATTAACAGTGAGCGCGAGAGAGATTAACAGTGAGTGTGTGAGAGATTAACAGAATGAGTGAGAGAGAAATTAACAGTGAGTTTGAGAGATTAACACAATGAGTGTGAGAGAGATTAACATTGAGTGAGAGAGAGATTAACAGTGAGTGTGAGAGATAGTGAGTGTGAGAGATAGTGAGTGAGAGACAGATTAACAGTGTGTGTGAGCAAGATTAACAGTGAGTGTGAGAGATTAACAGTGAGTGAGAGAGATTAACAGTGAGTGAGAGAGATTAACAGTGAGTGAGATTAAGTGAGTGAGAGAGAGATTAAGAGTGAGTGAGAGAGATTAAGTGAGTGAGAGAGAGATTAACAGTGAGTGTGAGAGAGATTAACAGAATGAGTGAGAGAGATTAAGTGAGTGAGAGAGAGATTAAGTGAGTGAGAGAGAGATTAAGTGAGTGAGAGAGATTAACAGTGAGTGTGAGAGAGATTAACAGTGAGTTTGAGAGATTAACACAATGAGTGTGAGAGATTAACAGTGAGTGAGAGAGATTAAGTGAGTGAGAGAGAGATTAACAGTGAGTGTGAGAGAGATTAACAGAATGAGTGAGAGAGATTAAGTGAGTGAGAGAGAGATTAACAATGAGTGTGAGAGAGATTAACAGTGAGTGTGAGAGAGATTAACAGTGAGAGTGAGAGAGATTAACAGAATGAGAGTGCTAGGAGGCTGCAGGGGGACTTGGATAGGTTAGGTGAATGGGCAAATGCATGGCAGATGCAGTATAATGTGGATGAGTGTGAGGTTATCCACGTTGGTGGTAAAAACAGGAAGGCAGATGATCTGAATGGTGACTGATTAGTAAAAGCGGAGGTGCAACGAGACCTGGGTGTCATGGTACATCAGTCATTGAAAGTTGGCATGCAGGTACAACAGGCGGTGAAGGCGGCAAATGGCATGTTGGCCTTCATAGCGAGGATTTGAGTATAGGAGCAGGGAGGTGTTACTGCAGTTGTGCAGGGCCTTGGTGAGGCCTCACCTGGAGTATTGTGTTCAGTTTTGGTCTCCTAATCTGAGGAAGGACATTCTTGCTATTGCAGAAGTGCAGCGAAGTTTCACCAGACTGATTCCCGGGATGGCAGGACTGACATGTGAAGAAAGACTGGATCGACTAGGCTTATATTCACTGGAATTTAGAAGAATGAGAGGGGATCTCATAGAAGCATATAAAATTCTGACGGGATTGGACAGGTTAGATGTAGGAAGAATGTTCCCGATGTTGGGGAAGTCCAGAACCAGGGGTAACAGTCTAAGGATAAGGGGTTAGCCATTTAGGACCGAGACGAGGAGAAACTTCTTCACTGAGAATTGTAAACCTGTGGAATTCTCTACCACAGAAAGTTGTTGAGGCCATTTCATTGGATATATTCAAAAGGGAGTTAGATGTGGCCCTTATGGCTAAAGGGATCAAGGGGTATGGAGAGAAAGCAGGAGTGGGGTACTGAAGTTACATGATCAGCCATGATCATATTGAATGGTGGTGCAGGCTCGAAGGGCCGAATGGCCTACTCCTGCATCTATTTTCTATGCTTCTATGTCTCTATGTGAGCAAGATTAACATGAATGTGAGAGATTAACACAAGTGAGAGGTTAACACAATGAGTGTGAGCGATAGATCAACAGTGAGCACGAGAGAGATTAACAGTGAGCGCGAGAGAGATTAACAGTGAGCGCGAGAGAGATTAACAGTGAGCGCGAGAGAGATTAACAGTGAGCGCGAGAGAGATTAACAGTGAGCGCGAGAGAGATTAACACAATGAGCGTGAGAGACACATTTACACAGTGAGTGAGAGAGAGATTAACACACAAACATCGAAACATAGAAACATAGAAATCTATAGCACAGAAGGAGGCCATTTCGGCCCATTGTGTCCGCGCCGGCCGACAAAGAGCTGCATGGCCCTCGGTCAGCAGCCCTGCAGGTTACATATAAACCTATGAACAATGACGGAAAGGCAAAGAGCACTCAGCCCAACCAATCCGCCCCACACAACTGCAACACCCCTTATACTGAAACATTCTACACTCCACCCCAACCAGAACCATGTGATCTCCTGGGAGAGGCAAAAACCAGATTAAAAACACAAGTCAATTTAGGGAGAAAAAATCTGGGAAAATTCCTCTCCAACCCATCCAGGCGATCAAAACTAGTCTAGGAGATCATCCTGGCGGTATTCTATTCCCTGCAGTACTTACCATTATATCTGCGCCGTCCAACAAAAGGTCATCCAGTCTAATCCCAATTACCAGCTCTGGGTCCGTAACCCTGCAGGTTACTGCACTTTAAGTGCCCATCCAACCATCTCTTAAAAATGGTGAGGGTTTCATACAGTGAGTGAGAGAGATGAACATAGTGAGGTTACAGAGAAATGAACAGTACAGGGACAGCGAGGGTTAGAATTGTTACTGGGGGACACTCCCCATCATTCACCCCTTCCTTCGTACCTTAATTGTATCTGTCCTGTCCGTCGGCCCAGTTTGGATTTGAAGACACTCAGAAGGTCAGTGTAGGACATGCCCGGCTCCACCCTTGTTGCCACTGTGTATTCATAGTGAACTTTCACTATCACAGAGTCACGATGCGTGCAGTTCTGATTTGATCAAGAACAATGGCACTGTTAGAAGCAGTTTTATTGCTCCAATTTTCACCATTTTCTATTTCCCCCATCCCCCGTTCCTAATTGGGATATGTGCATTGTGTGCAGGCCCCAGTCCCAGGTGGTACCCAGAAATCTCGGGAAGCAGGAATTACGGCAACCGATTGGACAGTGGCAAATGTTACATTCCTGTTGGAGAAGGGTGTTACTAATAGGGCAGTTACTCTTACTCAAAGTCAGAACATTTTGAAAGTCCAGACTAAGGGATAAAAGAGTGACTACTTAAGCAAGTCATAAACTAATCAAGGACACTCAGCATGGGTATGTCCAGATTGTTCAAACTTCTAGAGTCGGGAAAGGCAATGCAATTGGTTTTTCAGATTGTGTTTGATAAGATGCCACATCAGAGATATGCTCCAAATTAATAGGCCTGGAATTTCCTGACTTACATGCTTGTTGATCTGGTAAAGAAGTGTGCACTGTCACTGGCCTCGAGAGCTGCCCGCAGGCTTCCTGCGTGTGCTCATTTGAATATGCATTGCTACAGGCATTGCTGTAAAAACTGGTGTAAAACCCGTGCAGACAGCTAAACAAGCAGGAAAATTCTCTGCAGCCTTTTAAATACCCTGATCAGTCGGAGCTATTCCCAACAGCACGGGACGAGCAACACTGCGTGCTCTTTCACTTCTCTCTTCTCTTACTTCACCGAATGTCTTTCCGATAATTATTATTTAAAACTGAGATGAGGAGGAATTTCTCAGAGAGGCTTGTAAATCTATGAAATTCGCTGCCTCAGAGAGCTGTGGAAGCCGGGACATTGAATAAATTTAAGGCGGAGATAGACAGATTTTTGAGTCGGTTACGGGTTATGGAGCAGGAAAGTGGAGCCGAGTCTTTGATCAGATCAACCATGATCTTATTAAATGGCGGAGCAGGCTCAAGGGGCCAAATGGCCTACTCCTACTCCCATTTCTTATGTTCTTATTCAACTTTGACAGAAATATGCTCACTTGGACACGATCTGTGCCCAGAGAGCACCAGGGCAAGGCACCACCAGAGGTGAAGAACAAACAACTTCAGTAATTCTCACCCTCTGAGCAACAGTGACAGCCGAACGGAGAGACTGAGGGACATTCGGAACTGTACGGAGACTCCTTCCACCTGTTCAGTCCCTCCTCTTGCTTCAGTCTGGGTGGGACAGGATGGCATTGGGGAGCTGGTGGTCTGGTGCCGATCTCAATACATGGTGGGTAGACAGGGCTCCCCAACCTGGTCAGCAGCAAAGCTCAGTCAATTACACCATGCAGGAGATGCAGCAGCCCTGGGTCAGGTTGTGAAGGGCCTGGAGAGGTCAGGGGTCAGAGGGGTCAGGGCCTGGGGCTTCAACACCCTCACCTCACCCATTTTGGTCAATAACCAGATTCCTATAAATACCCAGAATCCCCGTGCAAAACAAATGCCATATATTAAAAGGCTTTACCTTCCCAGATACTGCTGCTGATGAGAGAGTCTTTGAATGGATTTCTTCTCCAGTTGGTTCTGGTCTGCTGGGCGGGGTCTGGGGAGCTGGCTGGCCAATATTTCCAGATCCTTGACTTTGCTGTAACAAAAAAGCAATCTTAAATCTCAAAAAGCAAAAATGCATCGAGATAGTGTTAATTAATAGCCTCTGGGGAAGAGTGATCATAATATGACAGAATTTTATACTGAGTTGAGAGTAATTCAGTTAAATCTGAAACTAGGCTCTTAAATCTGAACAAAGCAAACTACATAGGTATGAGGGGCATGTTGGGAAACTAGATTAAATGATATGACGATAGATAAGCAATGTCAAACATTTAAAGAAATAATTCATAATTCGCAACGAATATCCATCCCCTTCAGTAATAAAAACTCAAGAAATGTGGCCCAACCGTAACTAACAAGAGACGTTAAAGATGTTAATAGACTGAAGAAAGAGGCTTACAATGATGGCAAAAAGTGTAGTAAGCCTGAGGATTGGGAGGATTTTAGAATTCAGCAAAAGATGACCAAGAAATTGATGGAGAGAGAAAATAGTATATGAGAGTAAACTAGCAAAAGCCATAGGCTGGGAATTTGTAGTCAGGGGCGAAGCGTTCATTGCTGGCCCCAAAGAAAGCTGCCCAAAAAGATCTTGCAATCTCTGTGGTGAGAAGTTTACCTCTTTCAATGTGCAAGTGATTTCAGTGCAATATAATGGGGAATCATTCATGAATGTGACATCAACAGGTGACTAAGCAGCCAATAGTATTGCAGAATTCTCAGAGACAGGGAAGCAGGTAATGAGAACCTGCTATTATCCTGACTTTTAAAAAATGTGAGAGCGCAAAATTGGGGCTCTCAAGTGAAGATAAAGTGAACTTGAGCAATCTTTTAAAACATATATTTCTTTAAATTTCTAAAAAAGTTCCTTAAAAATAATAATTTTTATCATAATGGAGAAATTGAACACTCCACAAAATAAAAATTTGTTTTTTTAGGGCCATAACATTTGTTTCGCAGTCAATACACTTAAAACCCCAGTTACACCTAATCCATTAAGGCCTAACATTTAATGGAGTATTTAGCAACAACAACAACTTGTATTTATATAGCGCCTTTAACGCAGTGAAAGGTCCCGAGGCGCTTCACAGGAATATTAAGAGATAAAAAATTTGGCAACGAGATGCACAAGTAGAAATTAGCGCAGGTGACCAAAAGCTTGATCAAAGAGGTATTTTTATGGAGTGTCTTGAAGGAGGAAAGAGGTAGAGAGGCGGAGAGATTTAGGTAGGGAGTTCCAGAGCTTGGGGCCTAGGCAACAGAAGGCACGGCCACCAATAGTTGAGCGATTATAATCAGGGATGCTCAAGAGGGCAGAATTAGAGGAGCGTAGACATCTCGGGTGGGAGGGGGGCGGGGGGAGATTACAGAGATAGGGAAGTGCGAGATTTGAAAATAAGGATGAGAATTTTGAAATCATGGCTTTGCTTAGCCGGAAGCCAATGAAGGTCAGTGAGCACAGGGGTGATGGGCGAGTGGGTCTTGATGCAAGTTAGGACACGGGCTGCCGAGTTTATGTGGAAGGCTAGCCAAGAGTGCGTTGGAAGAGTCAAATCTAGAGGTAACAAAGGCATGGATGAGGGCTTCAGCAGTGAATGAGCTGAAGCAAGGATGGAGACGGGCGATGTTACAGAGGTGGAAATAGACGGTCTTAGATATGATGCGGATATGTGGCCGAAAGCTCATTTCAGGGTCAAGGATGCGAACAGTCTGGTTCCGCTTCAGACAGGAGTTGGGGAGAGGAATGGAGTCATTGGCTAGGAAACGGAGTTTGTGGCGGAGACCGAAAATAATGGCTTCGGAGAAAGTTGCTGCTCATCCAGAACTGGATGTCAGACAAGCAGCCTGACATTTAGAGACTGCAGAGGGGTCGAAGCAGGGGTAGTGTCTTCCTTGAGAGAGAGAAAGAGCCTTTCAATGCAGCAGCGCTGAACGGCCCCGTGTGCAGCACTGCTGAACTCATCGCCGCACCTGCTGCCCATTGCCTTCGAAGGAGGAAGTTAAGCACTTGATTTAGTGCTCCACTTCCTCCTTAGAGCGCAAACGACAATTTTTTAAAAAAGTTTGAAATCATTAGTGGATAGTGAATTTCTTCCCCCAAGTTTTCGGCAGTTACACTGATTGACAGCTATGGGGGAGAGGCCACAGCACAGCCCGTGTCGAAGCAGTGAATGACTGACCGCAACTTCAGGATTTCTGCATTTAGATGCGCATGTGCTACATCCAACTTGTGGTCAGTTTCAAAAGCGTAATAACAGGGAACGCTATTAGTTCGCCATTATTACTCACTGCAAATTCCAGCCCTTTATTCTATAGGCATGTAAAAAAAAAGAGATTAGCAAAAATAAATGTGGGTCCCTTACAGGCAGAGTCAGGAGACATTATAATGGGAAATAAGGAAATGGCAGAGATATTAAATACTTTGTGTCTATCTTCACAAAAAACATTCTGGAAATATTGGGGAGCAAAGGGTCTACTGAGAATAAGGAAGGTGAAAAAGTTAGTATTATTAAAGAAATAGTACTGGAGGAATGAATGGGACTATAAGCCGACTAATCCCTGGACCTGATGGCCTAAATCCTAGGGTTTTAAAAGAGGTGGCTGCAAAGATAGCGTGTGCATTGGTTGTGATCTTCCAGACCCCTAGATTCTACAACGGTCTGCTCGGATTGGAAAGTAGCAAATGTAACCCTGCTATTTAAAAAAGGAGGGAGGGAGAAAACAGGGAACTACAGGCCAGTTAGCCTGACATCAGTCATTGGGAAAATGCTAAAATCTATTATTAGGAATGTGGTAACAGAGCACTTAGAAAATCATAATATGATTGGGCAGAGTCAACATGGATTTATAAATGAGAAATCGTGTTTGACAAATCAGTACGAGTTTTTTTGAGGTAGTAACTATAGCAGGGTAAATAAGGGAGAACCAGTGGATGTGGTGTATTTGGAGTTTCAAAAAGTATTTACTAAGATGTCACACAAGAGGTTATTCCACAAAATTAGGGCTCATGCAATTGGGAGTAATATATTAGCATGGATTGAGGATTGGTTAATGGACAGAAAACAGTAGGAATAAGCAGGTCATTTTTGGATTGGCAGGCCGTAACTAGTGAGTGGGATGCCACATGAGTCAGTGCTGGGGCCCCAGCTATTCACAATCTATATCGATGGCTTAAATGAAGGAACCGAGTGCAATCTATTCAAGCTTGCTGATAATCAAAGCTAGGTGGGAATGTAAGCTATGAAAAGGGCATAAAGAAGCTGCAAAGAGATATAGACAGGTTAAGTGAGTGGGCAAAAATGTGGCAGATTAAATACGAAGTGCATAAATGTGAAGTTATCCACTTTGTTCGGAAAAATAGAAGAGCAGAATACTTTTTAAATGGTGAGAAACTGGGAAATATTGCTAATCAGAGGGACCTGGGTGTCCTTGTACATGAATCACAGAAAATAACAAGCAGGTACAGCAAGCAATTGGGAAGGCAAATGGTATGTTGGTCTTGATTACAAAGGGATTAGAGTACAAGAGTAAAGAAGTCTTACTGCAATGATATAGTGGAGACTGCGCCTGGAGTACTACGTACAGTTTTGGTCTCCTTGCATCAGGAAGGATATATTTGCCTTGTAGGAAGTGCAATGAAGGTTTACTAAGCTGATTCCTGAGATGAGGGGATTGTCCCACCAAGAGAGATTGAGTAGACTAAGCCTATATTCCCTGGAATTTAGAAGAATGAGAGGTGATCTCATTGAAACATGTAGCGGGAGAAATTGAGTAGCGCCCTATTTGGGCGTTAAATTTTGTGGTAGCGCAAAAGTAGCGCCGGGCACTACACGCGGGACTCCATCACGAACTTCCGCTTTAGTGCTCCAAGAGGGAAGTGGAGTGCTAAATCAGGCGCTACTATTTCCCTTGGAGCGCTAAAGCCAACAAGAGGGCGGTAGCGGTGCAGGTTTGCCCAATGTCGAGGGCAGCGCTGCTGGGAACGGAGGCCATCGCTGCAGGCTGCCTTGGACTGAGGAACTTTGTCACCGACGGCAGCCACGATCTGGCCCTATCAGAGTGCAGGGATGAGCGATTGTGGCTGAAAATAAATACTCAAGAATGGCCACTATGCATTAGCAAAAAAAAATGATTTCCTGCACCAAAATCCCTTTTAAATTGTGTCCCCTAAGCAGCCGGTCTCCTGAATAACGCCCCGAGGCTGTCGGTGTTTCCGCCCGGCGATAAAACTGGGAAGGTGGCTCAACCATGGCTAACAAAGGAAATTAAGGATAGTGTTAAAGCCAAGGAAGAGGCATATAAATTGGCTAGGAAAAGCAACAAACCTTCAATTCAATTCAACAGAGGAGGACTAAGGGTTTAATTAAGAGGGGGAAAATAGAGTACGAGAGGAAGCTTGCAGGGAATATAAAAACTGACTGCAAAAGCTTCTATAAATATGTGAAGAGAAAAAGATTAGTAAAGACAAAGGTAGGTCCCTTGCAGTCGGATTCAGGTGAAATTATAATGGGGAACAAAGAAATGGCAGACCAATTGAACCAATACTTCGGTTCTGTCTTCACGAAGGAAGATACAAATAACCTTCCGAATGTACTAGGGGACAGTGGGTCTAGTGAGAAGGAGGAATTGAAGGATATTCTTATTAGGTGGGAAATTGTATTAGGGAAATTGATGGGATTGAAGGCCGATAAATCCCCGGGGCCTGATAGTCTGCATCCCAGAGTGCTCAAGGAAGTGGCCCTGGAAATAGTGGATGCATTGGTGATCATTTTCCAACAGTCTATCGACTCTGGATCAGTTCCCATGGACTGGAGGGCAGCTAATGTAACACCACTTTTTTTTAAATGGAGGGAGAAAGAAAACGGGTAATTATAGACCGGTTAGCCTGACATCAGTAGTGGGGAAAATATTGGAATCGATCATGAAGGACAAAATAGCAGCGCATTTGGAAAGCGGTGACAGGATCGGACCAAGTCAGCATGGATTTATGAAAGGGAAATCATGCTCGACGAATCTTCTGGAATTTTTTGAGGATGTAACTAGCAGAGTGGACAAGGGAGAACCAGTGGATGTGGTGTATTTGGACTTTCAGAAGGCTTTTGACAAGGTCCCGCACAAGAGATTGTTGTGCAAAATCAAAGCACATGGTATTGGGGGTAATGTACTGACGTGGATAGGGAACTGGTTGGCAGACAGGAAGCAGAGAGTCGGGATAAACGGGTCCTTTTCAGAATGGCAGGCAGTGACTAGTGGAGTGCCGCAGGGCTCAGTGCTGGGACCACAGCTCTTTACAATATACATTAACGATTTGGATGAAGGAATAGAGTGTAATATCTCCAAGTTTGCAGATGACACTAAACTGGGTGGCAGTGTGAGCTGTGAGGAGGACGCTAAGAGGCTGCAGGGTGACTTGGACAGGTTAGGTGAGTGGGCAAATGCATGGCAGATGCAATATAATGTGGATAAATGTGAGGTTATCCATTTTGGGGGCAAAAACACGAAGGCAGATTATCTGAATGGCGGCAGACTAGGAAAAGGGGAGGTGCAACGAGACCTGGGTGTCATGGTTCATCAGTCACTGAAAGTTGGTATGCAGGTACAGCAGGCGGTAAAGAAGGGAAATGGTATGTTGGCCTTCATAGCTAGGGGATTTGAATATGGAAGCAGGGAGGTCTTACTGCAGTTGTACAGGGCCTTAATGAGGCCTCACCTGGAATATTGTGTTCAGTTTTGGTCTCCTAGTCTGAGGAAGGACGTTCTTGCTATTGAGGGAGTGCAGCGAAGGTTCACCAGACTGATTCCAGGAATTGCTGGGCTGCCATATGAGGAGAGACTGGGTCAACTGGGCCTTTATACATTGGAGTTTAGAAGGATGAGAGGGGATCTCATAAAATCATATAAGATTCTGACGGGACTGGACAGGTTAGATGCGGGAAGAATGTTCTCGATGTTGGGGAAGTCCAGAACCAGGGAACATAGTCTTAGGATAAGGAGGCGGCCATTTAGGACTGAAATGAGGAGAAATTTCTTCACTCCGAGAGTTGTTGACCTGTGGAATTCCCTGCCGCAGAGAGTTGTTGATGCCAGTTCATTGAATATATTCAAGAGGGAGTTAGATATGGCCCTTACGGTTAAGGGGATCAAGGGGTATGGAGAGAAAGCAGGAAAGGGGTACTGAAGGAATGATCAGCCATGATCTTATTGAATGGCAGTGCAGGCTCAAAGGGCCGAATGGCCTACTCCTGCACCTATTTTTCTATGTTTCTACGTCTATGCTGTAGGGGAAGGAACCGATAGTCGTGTCCGGGGCGCTGCACAGCGCAATGTCACAATCATCGCGCGCAGGGGATTACTGCCCTCGCACACCTCAACGGGAAGTTCACAGGCATCGGTACCCGGCATCAAGACCAGTCGCTCCTGGTTACCAGCGTCCAGAGGCGCAATTCTAACGCTATCTTTTTAAACAACTTGATACTAGGTGATGCTAGGAGAATGTGTCTCCTGGCTGGGGAGTCTAGAACTGGGGGTCAAACTCTCAGAATAAGGCCAGTTAGGACTGAGATGAGGAGAAATTTCTTCACTGAAAAGGCTGTGAATCTTTGGAATTCTCTACCCCAGAGAGCTGTTCAGTCGGTGAGTATGACAGAGATCAGTATTTTGGGCACTAAGAGAATCAAGGGAAATGGGGATAGGGCAGGAAAGTGGTTTCGCCATGATCTTACTGACTGGCAGAGCAAGCTCGAAGAGCCGAGTGGCCTACTCCTGCTTCTAATTCTTATGTTCTTAAAATATCGAAGTCTAGGAATTCAGGACGAGTGGATGAAAGCATTCATATAACGCTCTGCCACAAGGCTCCCCTCCTCTCTGCTGCAGGCCATCTGTTCCCATCATCTACTGTCCCCTCCCCTCCAGGACAGTGACCAGGGACTCTGGCTGATTTCCCCTCCCTCCATCCCAGGGGTCATGGGGCAGTGACCAGGAGCAGGAACCCCAGCTGATTTCCCCTCTCTCCAACCCAGGGCTCACAGGGCAGTGATCAGGAGCAAGGACCCTGGCTGATTTCCTCTCTCTCTAACCCAGGGCTCACAGGGCAGTGATCAGGAGCAGGAACCCTGGCTGATTCCCCTTTCTCTAACCCAGGGGTCACTGGGCAGTGATCAGGAGCAGGAACCCTGGCTGATTTCCCCCTCTCTCTAACCCAGGGGTCACTGGGCAGTGATCAGGAGCAGGAACCCTGGCTGATTCCCCTCTCTCTAACCCAGGGGTCACTGGGCAGTGATCAGGAGCAGGAACCCTGGCTGATTCCCCTCTCTCTAACCCAGGGGTCACTGGGCAGTGATCAGGAGCAAGAACCCTGGCTGATTTCCAACTTCTCTAATCCAGGGGTCACCGGACAGTTTTCATAAGCAGGAATCCTAGCTGTTTGCCCCTCTCTCTAACCCAGGGGTCACTCGACAGTGATCAGGAGCAGGAACCCTGGCTGAATTCCCCTTCATCAAACACAGGGTTCACTGGGCAGGGATCAGGAGCAGGAACCATGGCTGATTTCTCTCCCTCTCTAACCCAAAGGTCACTGGGCAATGATCAGGAGCAGGAACCCTGGCTCATTTCCCCAGTCTCTCTTCTTCTTAGACAGGCCCTCAGAGTCAAGGCTGATTTGCTTCCACATGATGAGTCCAATGTGGGACCTACAGGCGGGGCAGATGGTGGTTGGAGGGACGGGTGGGTGGGGTGCTTGGGTTGTCGTGTGCTCCTTCCGATGTTTGCACTTGGCCTCCTCGTGCTCCCGGCGACGAGACTCGAGGTGTTCGGTGCCTTCCCGGATGCTTCTCCATTTTGAGCGGTCTTGGGCCAGGGATTCCCAGGTGCCGGTGGGGATGTTGCACTTTTTCCAAGAAAGCTTTGAGGGTGTCCGTGAAGTGTTTCCTCTGCCCACCTGGGACTCGCTTGCCGTGTCGGATCTCTGAGTAGAGCGCTTGTTTTGGGAGTCTAGTATCGGGCATGCGAATGATGTGGCCCGCCCATCGGAGCTGATTGAGTATTGTCAATGCTTCGATGCTGGGGAGGTATGGAAAGTGGTCCACATCGTCCAAGGTCTCGTCATGGATCTTGATAATTGGGGGGCAGTACTGTGTGGCGGGGGCAGGTTGGTAGGGAACCTTTGTCTTACGGATGTTTAGTGTAAGGCCCATGCTCTCGTACGCTTCGGTGAAGGTGTTGACGATGTTTTGGAGTTCGACCTCCGAGTGTGCAAACGCAAGCATTGTCTGCGTATTGTAATTCAATGACAGAGGATGGGCCGACCTTGGATCTGGACTGGAGGCGACGGAGGTTGAACAGATTCCCATTTGTTCTGTATATTAGCTCCACTCCAGCGGGGAGCTTGTTGAGGGTGAGATGGAGCATTGCAGCAAGGAAGATCGAGAATAGCGTTAGTGCGATGAGACAGCCTTGCTTGACCCCGGTCTGCACTTGTATTGGCTCTGTGGTGGATCCGTTGGTCAGGATCACGGCTTGCATGTCATCGTGAAGCAAGCGGAGGATTGTGACGAACTTTTGAGGGCATCCGAATTCGAGGAGGACACTCCATAGTCCCTCCCAGTTGACAGTGTCGAAGGCCTTGTGAGGTCAAAGGCGGCCATGTACATAGGCTGGTACTGCCATAGACTCGGCGGGCAGGGGAAGGCCAGTTCAAGGAACAAAGTGCCGGTTACACCTCCTTCTGGCAAGTTAAACCAGAAGAAGAACACCGCCTCCATGGGGTAGGCTTTGCCATAAAAAATGAGCAATTTGGGGATCTCAGAGGCTCCCCTTGCAGGATAAACAAACGCCTCATGACCCTTCAGGTCACTCTAGCCCGGAAACAAGTGTGCTACGGTCATCAGTACGTACGCCCCCATCTCTAATCCAGGGGTCAATGGGCAGTGATCTGGAGTAGGAACCCTGGCTGATTTTCCCTCTCTCTCTGTAATACAAGGGTCACTGAGCAGTGATCAGGAGCAGGAACCCTGGCTGATTTCCCCTCTCACTAATCCAGGATTCAATGGACAGTGATCAGGAGCAGGAACCCTGGCTAATTTCCCCTCCCTCTAATCCAGGGGTCAACGGACAGTGATCTGGTGTAGGAAACCTGGTTGAATTCATCTCTCTCTAACCTGGGGTCACTGTACAGGGATCAGGAGCTGGAATCCTGGTTGCCTCCCTAGTACCAGAGTCAAGGATGTCACTGAGCGGCTGCAGGGCATTCTGGGTGGAGAGGATGAACAGCCAGAGGTCGTGGTCCATATCGGTACTAATGACATAGGTAGAAAGAGGGATGAGGTCCTGCAGGCAGAGTTTAGTGAGCTAGGAGAGAGATTAAAAAGCAGGACCTCAAAAGGTAGCAATCTCCGGATTACTCCTGGTGTTATGTGCTAGTGAGTACAGAAATGGGAGGATAGAGAAGATGAATACGTGGCTGGAGAGATGGTGCAGGAGGGAGGCCTTTAGATTCCTAAGGCATTGGGACTGTTTCTGGGAGAGGTGGGACCTGTACAGGCCGGAAGGGTTGCACCTCAACAGAACCGGGACCAATGTCCTTGCGGGAGGTTTTGCTAGTACTGTTGGGGAGGGTTTAAACTAGCTTGGCAGGGGAATGGGAACCCGAGAGTAGATTCAGTGGGGAGAGAAGCAAAGTTGGAATTCGGCAGCAGAGAAGTAAAGGTAGAAAATGAATTTGGAAGACAGAGGAAACAAGGGCTGGAAAATAAACAGGGGAGTTTGGCACGGTGTACACATCAATGCAAGGAGTATTGGGAACAAGGCAGATGAGCTCAGAGCACTGATTGACATTTTGGGAGTATGATATTATAGCCATTACTGAGACATGGCTGAAAGAGGAGCAGATATAGCAACTCAACATTCCTGGTTACAGGGTTTTCAGACGGGATAGAGAGGGGGTAAAAAAGGAGGGGGGGGTCGCAGTATTGATTAAAAAAACAATTACAGCTGTGAGAAGGGATGATATGTTAGAGGGGTCATCAAACAATGGGTTGAATTAAAGAACAAAAAAGGGGTGATCACACTGCTGGGAGTGTACTATTGACCCCCAAACAGTCAGAGGGAGATAGAACAACAAATATGTGGGCAAATTGCTGCAAAGTGCAAAAACTATAGAGCTGTAATAGTGGGAGATTTCAACTACCCTAATATTAACTGGGAAAAAGGTAGTGTAAATGGTACAGAGAGTGCGGAATTCCTAAAATGCATTCAGGAGAACTTCTTTAGCCAATATGTAACAAGCCCAACACAGGAGGGGGCGGTTCTGGACTTGGTTTTGGGGAATGAAGAAGGGGTATCAGTGGGAGCGCATTTTGGTGCCAGTGATCATAATTCAGTAAGATTTAGGGTATTTATGGAAAAGGACAAAGGGGGACCAGGAATAAAAGTTCTCAATTGGGGAAAAGCCAACTTTGCTGAGCTGAGAAGGGATTTGACTAAAGTGGACTGGAAACAGCTACTTGATGGTAAATCAATGTCAGAGCAGTGGGAGGCATTCAAGGAGAAGATCCTGAGGTTAAGTATGTTCCCTGAACAAATCTAGCGTCCCTTGATGGCGAGAGACATACAAGGTAAGATAAAGAAAAACAAGGAAGCTTATGACAGATACCAAGAACTCAACTCTGCAGAAACTCTAGTGGAGTATAAAAAGTGCAGGGGTGCAATAAAAAAAAAATCAGGAAGGCAAAGAGAGAGCATCAAAGAATGGTGGCAAATAATATCTGGGAAAACTAAAGGTGTTTTATAAATACATTAAGAGCAAGAGGATATCTGGAGAAAGAGTGGGGCCTATTAGAGACCATAAAGGAAATCTGTGTGTGGAGGCGGAAGACATGGATAGGATTCTTAATGAATACTTTGCATCTGTTTTCACAAAAGAGAAGGGCGATGTAGACGTTGCAATGAGACAGGAGGAATGTGAAATATTAGACAAGATAAACAGTGAGAGGGGAAGTATTAAGGGACTTAGCAGCTTTGAAAGTGGATAAATCCCCAGGCCAGGATGAAATGTATCCCAGTCTATTAAGGGAAGCAAAAGAGGAAATAGCAGAGGCTCTGACCATCATTTTCCAATCCTCTCTGGCTACAGGTGTGGTGCCGGAGGACTAGAGGACTACTAATGTTGTACCTTTGTTTAAAAAGGGAGAAAGGGATAGACCGAGTAATAACAGACCAATCAGCCTAACCTCGGTGGTGGGAAAATTATTGGAAAAAATCCTGAGGGACAGGATAAATCTTCATTTGGAAAGACATGGATTAATCAAGGACAGTCAGCATGAATTTGTTAAGGGAAGGTCGTGTCTGACTAACTTCATTGAATTTTTCGAGGAGGTAACCAGGAGGGTTGATGAGGGTAGTGCGTATGATGAAGTGTACATGGATTTTAGCAAAGCTTTTAGGTCTCACATGGCAGACTGGTCACAAAAGTAATAGCCCATGGGATCCAGGGCAAAGTGGCAAGTTGGATCCAAAATTGGCTCAGAGGCAGAAAGCAAAGTGTAAGGATTGATGGGTATTTTTTGACTGGAAGGCTGTATTCAGTGGGGTTAAGAACATAAGAACATAAGAAATAGCAGGAGTAGGCCATTTAGCCACTCGAGCCTGCTCTGCCATTCAATAAGATCATGGCTGATCTGATCATGGACTCAGCTCCACTTCCCTGCCCGCTCCCCATAATCCATTATTCCCTTTTGTTCAAAATCTGTCCATCTCCACCTTAAATACATTCAATGACCCAGCCTCCACAGCTCTCTGGGGCAGATTCCACAGATTTACAAGCCTCAGAGAAGAAATTTCTCCTCATCTCAGTTTTAAAACGAATCAATTTTCCCCAGTGATTTGTGCCTTTTTTTCTGGAGCAGGCTGCTTTTTCTGGCCCAACTTAAAAATCGCAGTTTCCCCAATCAATTTGCACCAGCGTTACTCATTTAGTTACGTTTATTTAGTAAGTTTTTTTTTAATCCAAAGGGGGCGTAACCAGCCACCTACGCCAATTCTGGCCATTTAGCTACTGCATTTCTGCTTAGACCAGCGTATGTGGCCACTCGAGAAAACCCTTGGAGAGTTAAAGAAATCGCAGGCCATTCGGCCTGGGCTAGGGGCGGGAGACAGACTGGAACTGGCACTCGCTCAGGGCCACAGACCGGGACTGGGACTGGCACTCACTCAGAGCCACAGACCGGGACTGGGACTGGCACTCACTCAGGGTCACAGACCGGGACTGGGACCAGCACTCACTCAGGGCCACAGATTGGGACCAGCACTCACTCAGAGCCACAGATTGGGACCAGCACTCACTCAGAGCCACAGATTGGGACCAGCACTCACTCAGAGCCACAGATTGGGACCAGCACTTACTCAGGGCCACAGACCGGGACTGGGACCGGCAATCACTCAGGGTCACAGACCGGGACTGGGACCGGCAATCACTCAGGGTCACAGACCGGGACTGGGACCGGCACTCACTCAGGGCCACAGATTGGGACCGGCACTCACTCAGGGCCACAGACTGGGACCGGCACTCACTCAGGGTCACAGATTGGGACCAGCACTCACTCAGGGCCACAGACTGGGACCGGCACTCACTCAGGGTCACAGATTGGGACCAGCACTCACTCAGGGCCACAGACTGGGACCGGCACTCACTCAGGGTCACAGATTGGGGCCGGCACTCACTCAGGGCCACAGATTGGGACCGGCACTCACTCAGGGTCACAGATTGGGACCGGCACTCACTCAGAGCCACAGATTGGGACCAGCACTCACTCAGGGTCACAGATTGGGACCGGCACTCACTCAGAGCCACAGATTGGGACCAGCACTCACTCAGGGTCACAGACTGGGACCGGCACTCACTCAGGGCCACAGACCGGGACCGGCACTCACTCAGGGTCACAGACCGGGACCGGCACTCACTCAGGGTCACAGACCGGGACCAGCACTCACTCAGGGCCACAGATTGGGACCAGCACTCACTCAGGGTCACAGACTGGGACCAGCACTCACTCAGGGTCACAGACTGGGACCAGCACTCACTCAGGGCCACAGACTGGGACTGGGACCAGCACTCACTCAGGGTCACAGATTGGGACCGGCACTCACTCAGAGCCACAGACCGGGACCGGCACTCACTCAGGGTCACAGACCGGGACTGGCACTCACTCAGGGTCACAGACCGGGACCGGCACTCACTCAGGGTCACAGATTGGGACCGGCACTCACTCAGAGCCACAGACCGGGACCGGCACTCACTCAGGGTCACAGATTGGGACCGGCACTCACTCAGAGCCACAGACCGGGACCGGCACTCACTCAGGGTCACAGACCGGGACCGGCACTCACTCAGGGTCACAGACCGGGACCGGCACTCACTCAGGGTCACAGATTGGGACCGGCACTCACTCAGAGCCACAGACCGGGACCGGCACTCACTCAGGGTCACAGACCGGGACCGGCACTCACTCAGGGTCACAGACCGGGACTGGGACTGGCACTCGCTCAGAGCCACAGACCGGGACCAGCACTCACTCAGGGCCACAGACCGGGACCGGCAGTCACTCAGGGCCACAGACCGGGACTGGGACCAGCACTCACTCAGGGTCACAGACTGGGACCAGCACTCACTCAGGGCCACAGACCAGGACTGGGACCAGCACTCACTCAGAGCCACAGACCGAGACCGGGACCAGCACTCACTCAGGGCCACAGACCGGGACCAGCACTCACTCAGGGCCACAGACCGGGACTGGGACCAGCACTCACTCAGAGCCACAGACCGAGACCGGGACCAGCACTCACTCAGGGCCACAGACCGGGACCAGCACTCACTCAGAGCCACAGACCGAGACTGGGACCAGCACTCACTCAGGGCCACAGACCGGGACTGGGACCAGCACTCACTCAGGGCCACAGACCGAGACTGGGACCAGCACTCACTCAGGGCCACAGACCGGGACTGGGACCAGCACTCACTCAGAGCCACAGACCGGGACTGGGACCAGCACTCACTCAGGGCCACAGACCGAGACTGGGACCAGCACTCACTCAGGGTCACAGACCGGGACTGGCACTCACTCAGGGTCACAGACCGGGACCGGCACTCACTCAGGGTCACAGATTGGGACCGGCACTCACTCAGAGCCACAGACCGGGACCGGCACTCACTCAGGGTCACAGATTGGGACCGGCACTCACTCAGAGCCACAGACCGGGACCGGCACTCACTCAGGGTCACAGACCGGGACCGGCACTCACTCAGGGTCACAGACCGGGACCGGCACTCACTCAGGGTCACAGATTGGGACCGGCACTCACTCAGAGCCACAGACCGGGACCGGCACTCACTCAGGGTCACAGACCGGGACCGGCACTCACTCAGGGTCACAGACCGGGACTGGGACTGGCACTCGCTCAGAGCCACAGACCGGGACCAGCACTCACTCAGGGCCACAGACCGGGACCGGCACTCACTCAGGGCCACAGACCGGGACTGGGACCAGCACTCACTCAGGGTCACAGACTGGGACCAGCACTCACTCAGGGCCACAGACCAGGACTGGGACCAGCACTCACTCAGAGCCACAGACCGAGACCGGGACCAGCACTCACTCAGGGCCACAGACCGGGACCAGCACTCACTCAGGGCCACAGACCGGGACTGGGACCAGCACTCACTCAGAGCCACAGACCGAGAACGGGACCAGCACTCACTCAGGGCCACAGACCGGGACCAGCACTCACTCAGAGCCACAGACCGAGACTGGGACCAGCACTCACTCAGGGCCACAGACCGGGACTGGGACCAGCACTCACTCAGGGCCACAGACCGAGACTGGGACCAGCACTCACTCAGGGCCACAGACCGGGACTGGGACCAGCACTCACTCAGAGCCACAGACCGGGACTGGGACCAGCACTCACTCAGAGCCACAGACCGAGACTGGGACCAGCACTCACTCAGGGCCACAGACCGGGACCGGGTCCGGGTCCGGCACTCACTCAGGGTCACAGATTGGGACCAGCACTCACTCAGGGTCACAGATTGGGACCAGCACTCACTCAGAGCCACAGACTGGGACCAGCACTCACTCAGAGCCACAGACTGGGACCAGCACTCACTCAGGGCCACAGACTGGGACCAGCACTCACTCAGGGCCACAGACCGGGACCGGGTCCAGGTCCGGCACTCACTCAGGGTCACAGATTGGGACCAGCACTCACTCAGGGTCACAGATTGGGACCAGCACTCACTCAGGGCCACAGATTGGGACCAGCACTCACTCAGGGCCACAGACCGGGACCGGGTCCGGGTCCGGCACTCACTCAGGGTCACAGATTGGGACCAGCACTCACTCAGGGTCACAGATTGGGACCAGCACTCACTCAGAGCCACAGATTGGGACCAGCACTCACTCAGGGCCACAGCGGACCGGGACCTGCACTCACTCGGGGCCACAGTGGACCGGGACCAGCACTCACTCGGGGCCACAGCGGACCGGGACCGGCACTCACTCGGGGCCACAGTGGACCGGGACCAGCACTCACTCGGGGCCATAGACCGGGACCAGCACTCACTCGGGGCCACAGCGGACCGGGACCGGCACTCACTCAAGGCCACAGCGGACCGGGACCAGCACTCACTCGGGGCCATAGACCGGGACCAGCACTCACTCGGGGCCATAGACCGGGACCAGCACTCACTCGGGGCCACAGTGGACCGGGACCAGCACTCACTCGGGGCCATAGACCGGGACCAGCACTCACTCGGGGCCACAGTGGACCGGGACCAGCACTCACTCGGGGCCATAGACCGGGACCAGCACTCACTCGGGGCCACAGCGGACCGGGACCATCACTCACTCGGGGCCACAGTGGACCGGGACCAGCACTCACTCGGGGCCACAGTGGACCGGGACCAGCACTCACCCGGGGCCATAGACCGGGACCAGCACTCACTCGGGGCCATAGACCGGGACCGGCACTCACTCGGGGCCACAGTGGACCGGGACCAGCACTCACTCGGGGCCATAGACCGGGACCAGCACTCACTCGGGGCCACAGCGGACCGGGACCATCACTCACTCGGGGCCACAGTGGACAGGGACCAGCACTCACTCGGGGCCACAGCGGACCGGGACCAGCACTCACTCGGGGCCACAGTGGACCGGGACCAGCACTCACTCGGGGCCACAGTGGACCGGGACCAGCACTCACTCGGGGCCACAGCGGACCGGGACCAGCACTCACTCGGGGCCACAGCGGACCGGGACCAGCACTCACTCGGGGCCACAGCGGACCGGGACCAGCACTCACTCGGGGCCACAGTGGACAGGGACCAGCACTCACTCGGGGCCACAGCGGACCGGGACCATCACTCACTCGGGGCCACAGCGGACCGGGACCAGCACTCACTCGGGGCCACAGTGGACAGGGACCAGCACTCACTCGGGGCCATAGACCGGGACCATCACTCACTCGGGGCCACAGTGGACAGGGACCAGCACTCACTCGGGGCCACAGTGGACCGGGACCATCACTCACTCGGGGCCACAGCGGACCGGGACCAGCACTCACTCGGGGCCACAGTGGACCGGGACCAGCACTCACTCGGGGCCACAGTGGACCGGGACCATCACTCACTCGGGGCCACAGTGGACCGGGACCAGCACTCACTCGGGGCCACAGCGGACCGGGACCAGCACTCACTCGGGGGCATAGACCGGGACCGGCACTCACTCGGGGCCACAGTGGACTGGGACCGGCACTCACTCAGGGACACAGACTGGGACCGGCACTCACTCAGGGCCACAGTGGACCGGGACCAGCACTCACTCAGGGTCACAGACCGGGACCAGCACTCACTCAGGGCCACAGACTGGGACCAGCACTCACTCGGGGCCACAGTGGACTGGGACCGGCACTCACTCAGGGCCACAGACTGGGACCAGCACTCACTCGGGGCCACAGTGGACTGGGACCGGCACTCACTCAGGGTCACAGACCGGGACCAGCACTCACTCAGGGCCACAGCGGACCGGGACCGGCACTCACTCAGGGTCACAGCAGACCAGGACTGGCACTCACTCGGGCCACAGACCAGGACTGGCACTCACTCAGGGTCACAGATTGGGACCAGCACTCACTCAGGGCTACAGCAGACCAGGACTGGCACTCACTCAGGGCTACAGCAGACCAGGACTGGCACTCACTCAGGGCCACAGCAGACCAGGACTGGCACTCACTCGGGGGCCGGAGAGGGAACGCACTGACCAGCAAGCCTTTTGGCCTGGGCTAGAGGTGGGAATCGTAGCGGACTGGGAAAGCACTCAATCAGGGACCAGAAGCAACTGTTTTAACCAGAAAGACCTGGGCATGGCGATGCCTGTGGAAGTGCCATCGCTGTTTGAGGTAAAAGAACTCCTCAGTGATGGCAGTAGCACGAATCCAAACTCAACTTATCAATAAAATCTTTGCAACTGTTTAACAATCTCCCTTTGTCATCATTTAACCCCACCTTCACAAAAATTACAAGTCCTTTAATCAGTACCCATCCTGTATCATCACATCGGAATTCTTTGGCCCTACATGGTCATCCAAACCTACATAACATGAATGAATAACTGAGCATGACATAAGTTCACAGTTTTCTGTATGACTATAATTTCCATGAATAACTAAAAGAAAAAATGTCAACATTCTCCTTTATTACAAGCAACTTAAAAGTGACCATAAACCATCCCATTCTTTATGCTTACCCTGGATATCTAAATGTGCCTTTCTTTCTCTTATTCTACTGCTTCTCCTAGCTGTGCCCACTTGAGATCCCGGTCCTGGTCTGGAGGCCTCTCGATTGCCAACTCGGAGCTGTACTGTGCATGCGCGTCCAGTGCAGTGGCGTCAAAAACTTAAGTTTTTTTTCCCCACGCACGCGCAGAAGGCCCAGCTGTGTTTTCCAGACACAGACAGCAGGCTCCACCTCCCAAGGCGACTGGCCATGCTGCGCGGCTCCGGATTGCACTATTAAGATCGGGGAAAGTTTGGACATGTTTTTCTGGTGCATTTCTGGACCTAAAAACCCAGCGTAACTCTGGCAATACACCAGAAAATGGGCTTGGCCAAAATTGAGTCCCATGTCCCCTAGTTTAGTTTCCCCTGTGAGTGGAAATATCCTCTCTGTATCCACCTTGTCGAGCCCCCTCATTATCATATGTTTCAATAAGGTCACCTCTCATTCTTCGGAACTCCAGTGTATATAGGCCCAACCTTCTGAACCCATCTTCATAAGTCAACCTCCTCATCTCCGGAATCACCCTAGTGAACCTTCTCTGAACAGCCTCCAATGCAAGTATATCTTTCCTTAAATAAGGAGACCAAAACTGTACGCAGTACTCCAGTGTGGCCTCACCAATACCCTGTACAGTTGTAGCAGGACTTCTCTGCTTTTATACTCTATCCCCCTTGCAATAAAAGCCAGCATTCTATTTGCCTTCCTGATCACTTGCTGTACCAGTGTACTAACTTTTTGTGTTTCATACACAAGGACCCCCAGGTCCCTCTGCACCGCAGCATGTTGTAATTTTTCTCCATTTAATTATAATTTGCTTTTCTATTATTTCTGCCAAAGTGGATAACCTTACATTTTCCCACGTTATACTCCATTTGCCAAATTTTTGCCCACTCACAGATCCTGTCTATATCCCTTTGCAGATTTTTTGTGTCCTCCTCACAATTTGCTTTCCCACCCATCTTTGTATCATCAGCAAACTTGGCTACATTACACTCGGTCCCTTCATCCAAGTCATTAATATAGATTGTAAATAGTTGAGGACCCAGCACCGATCCCTGCGGCACCCCACTAGTCACTGGGTAATTTTCCGGTTGGCAAATAGTTATCCCGACTCTCTGCACACCAGCCACCACACAGGCTTGACAGAGCTCGGTCTTGGTCCAGTGGCAAGGATTGCCCAAGATGAACTGGAGACCAGCTCTGCTGCTTACATATCGCAGTGTGGGCTGGCCCGTGCTGCCCCTGGGCCCTCGCTTCTTCTGGGCCCCGGTCACTTCCATCTACAAACTCTTGCTGCTCCTTCGCCCCTCCTGCTGTGCCTGCCCGCACTGCACTCAGCGACCTGGCTTCGCAGCCGTCGCCCTCCTGCAGCAGCACTCGCTGCTCCCTGCAGTGGCCGCACGCTGCTCCCTCTGATGGTCCCGGCCTGCTGATGGTCTTGCTGGGTCACCATCCCACACCTGCAGTAAGATGGCCGCCGCGCATGCTCCCTGTTCCATAGCGGGACAATGGAACAGGTTGTGACGTCGAGGAACCTCCGCCCCCGTCGCTCCCTGCAGCGGGTGGACCAGTGCTACCCAAAGATGACGGCCAACTCCCCACAACCCCCGACAGTAACCAGGGCCTGTCCACGCCCGTACGTGAGTATGTGAGTCCACAGGGAGGCTGGGCGCGCTGCCTGGGCCACTCCTCCGTCCTCCGCGGCGGCGGTGAAACATCGTCCATCTGCGGGCAATCTCCCAAGTGTGAGGTAATGCACTTGGGGAGGTCTAACAAGGTAAGGGAATACACATAAATGGCACGACACTGAAAAGTGTAGAGGATCAAAGGCACCTTGGGGTGCAGGTCCACAGATCCCTGCAGGTAGCAGACCAGGTAGATAAAGTGGTCAAAAGGCATGTGGAATACTTGCCTTTATTAGTCAAGGCATGGAATACAAGAGCAAGGAGGTTATGCTAGAATTGTATAAAGCACTGGTTAGGCCGCAGCTGGAGTACCGTGTGCAGTTCTAGTCACCGCATTACAGGAAAGATGTGATTGCACGGGAAAGGGTGCAGAGGAGATTTACAAGAGTGCCTGGACTGGAGAATTTTGGCTATGAGGAAAGACTGGAGATGCTGGGTCTGTTTTCTTTGGAACAGAGGAGACTGAGGGGAGACCTGATTGAGGTGTATAAAATTATGAGGGGCCTGGATAGAGTGGATAGGAAGGACCTGTTTCCCTTGGCAGAGGGGTCAACAATCAGGGGACATAGATTTAAAGTAATAGGGGGGGAGGTTTAGAGGAGATTTGAGGGGAAATTTCTTCATCCAGAGGGTGGTGGGGGTCTGGAATTCACTGCCTGAAGAGGCAAGAACCTCCTCACATTTAAAAGATACTTGGATGAGCACTTAAAAGTACCATAACCTTCAGAGCTACGGACCAAGAGCTGGAAAGTGGGATTAGGTTGGATAGCCTCTTTGTTGGCCAACGCGGACACGGTGGGCCGAAATGGCCTCCTTCCGTGCTGTAAATTTCTATGATTCTACGATTACCTTTCTCTCTAACCCAGGGGTCACTGGGCAGTGATCAGGAGCAGGAACCCTGGCTGATTTCCTCTCTCTCTATCCCAGGGGTCACTGGGCAGTGACCAGGAGCAGGAACCCTGGCTGATTTCCCCTCTCTCTATCCCAGGGGTCACTGGGCAGTGATCAGGAGCAGGAACCCTGGCTGTTTTCCCCTCTCTCTAACCCAGGGATCACTGGACAGTGATCAGGAGCAGGAACCCTGGCTGATTTCCCCTCTCTCTATCCCAGGGGTCACTGGGCAGGAACCCTGGCTGTTTTCCCCTCTCTCTAACCCAGGGGTCACTGGACAGTGATCAGGAGCAGGGACCCTGGCTGATTTCCCCCTCTCTCTAACCCAGGGATCACTGGACAGTGATCAGGAGCAGGAACCCTGGCTGATTTCCCCTCTCTCTATCCCAGGGGTCACTAGGCAGGAAAGCTGGCTGTTTTCCCCTCTCTCTAACCCAGGGGTCACTGGACAGTGATCAGGAGCACGGACCCTGGCTGATTTCCCCTCTCTCTATCCCAGGGGTCACTGGGCAGTGATCAGGAGCAGGAACCCTGGCTGATTTCCCCCTCTCTCTAACCCAGGGATCACTGGACAGTGATCAGGAGCAGGAACCCTGGCTGATTTCCCCTCTCTCTATCCCAGGGGTCACTGGGCAGGAACCCTGGCTGTTTTCCCCTCTCTCTAACCCAGGGGTCACTGGACAGTGATCAGGAGCATGGACCCTGGCTGATTTCCCCTCTCTCTAACCCAGGGGTCACTGGGCAGTGATCAGGAGCAGGGACCCTGGCTGATTTAGAATTCCTCTCACTGATCCTCACAGCTCATGCCCTTTACACTGCGAGCAATCCTGTTGCCCCTCTGCATCCTCCCCAATCCTGTGTTTGATCTCTAACAGGGCGAGTAGAGTAGAACTCAGGACCTCAGGAGATTTCTACTGCCCTACTCTAGATATAACCACCTGTCAGATTGTTGAAATTGTTTTACCGCACAATGCAAATCCCAGACCCCTCCTTCAGTCTCTACCAATGAGTGTTAAATTTCATTGCCAATTTCTCTGCCCAGATCATAAGAACATAAGAAATAAGAACAGGAGTAGGCCATATGGCTCCTCGAGCCTGCTCCGCCATTTAATAAGATCATGGCTGATCTGATCATAACTCATCTCCACATCCCCGCCCGCTCCCCATAATCCCTTATCGATTAAGAAACTGTCTATTTCTGTCTTAAATTTATTCACTGTCCCAGCTTTACAGCTCTCTCAGGCAGCGAATTCCACAGATTTACAACCCTCAGAGAAGAAATTTCTCCTCATCTCTGTTTTAAATGGGTGGTCCCTTATTCTAAGATTATGCCCTCTAGTTCAAATCTCCTCCATCAGTGGAAACATTCTCTCTGCATCCACCTTGTCAAGCTCCCTCATAATCTTATACGTCTCGATAAGATCAACTCTCATTCTTCTGAATTCTAATGAGTAGAGGCCCAACCTACTCAATCTTTCCTCATAAGTCAACCCCCTCATCCCCGGAATCAACCTAGTGAACCTTCTCTGAACTGCCTCCAAAGCAAGTATATCCTTTTGTAAATATGGAAACCAAAACTGCACGCAGTATTCCAGGAGTGGCCTCACCAATACCTTATGTATAGCTGTAGTCAGACTTCTCTGCTTTTATACTCCATCCCCTTTGCAATAAAGGCCAAGATATCATTGGCTTTCCTGATCACTTGCTGTACCTGTATATTATCCTTTTGTATTTCATGCACAAGTACCCCCAGGTCCCGCTGTACTGCGGTACTTTGCAATCTTTCTCCATTTAAATGATAACTTGCTCTTTGATTTATTTTCTGCCAAAGTGCATGATCTCACACTTTCCAACATTACACTCCATCTGCCAAATTTTTGCCCACTCACGTAGCCTGTCTATGTCCTTTTGCAGATTTTTTTGTGCCCTCCTCACTCATTGCTTTTCCTCCCAGCTTTATATCGTCAGCAAACGTGGTACGTTACACTCAGTCCCTTCTTCCAAGTCATTTAGATTGTAAATAGTTGGGGTCCCAGCACTGATCCCTGCGGCACCCCACTAGTTACTGGTTGCCAACCAGAGAATGAACCATTTATCCCGACCCCTGTTTTCTGTTAGTTAGTCAATCCTCTATCCATGCTAATATATTACCCCCAACCCTGTGAACTTTTATCTTGTGCAGTAACCTTTTATGTGTCACCTTGTCAAATGCCTTCTGGAAGTCCAAATACACCACATCCACTGGTTCCCCTTTATCCACCCTGTTGTTACATCCTCGAAGAGCTCCAGCAAATTTGTCAAACATGACTTCCCCTTCATAATTTGCCTGACCAAATTTTGCTTTTCCAAATGTCCTGCTACTGCTTCTTTAATAATGGACTTCAATATTTTCCCAACCACAGATGTTAGGCTAACTATCTATAGTTTCCTGCTTTTTGTCTGCCTCCTTTTTTAAATAGGGCCGTTACATTTGCAGTTTTCCAATCTGCTGGAACTTCCCCAGAATCCAGGGAATTTTGGTAAATTACAACCAATGCATCCACAATCCCTGCCGCTACTTTTCTGAAGACCCTAGGATACAAGCCATCAGGTCCAGGGGATTTATCTGCCTTTAGTCCCATTATCTTACTGAGTACCACCTCCTTTGTGATTGTGATTGTGATTGTGATTGTGTTAAGTTCCTCCCCGCCCTATAGCCCCTAGACTATCCATTGTCGGAATATTGTTAGTGTCCTCTACCATAAAGACTGATACAAAATATTTGTTCAGAGTTTCTGCCATCACTAATTCCCCGGTTTCGTCCTCTCAGGGACCAACATTTACTTTAGCCACCCTTTTCCTTTTTATATACCTATACTTATATATCAGTCAACGGAGTGCAGAGTCTGGAATCTGGTCTGTCCAACTCAGAACCTCATCAGGTCCCTGAACCTGCGGGATACCCGTTAAAATAATCCCAGCAATCCAATCGGAGAGTGGGCAATCACACCACCTCAGTCAGTCTAAGGAATGAATCAACCTTACCGGGTTGTCTCTGCCTCTGGATGAGACCTCCAGGTACGCAGTTGGAATTAACCCTCTCTATAAGCACAAAGAAATCAGTATTATTTTTGTTAGCAAGAAAACTGAGCATAGAATCATATAAATTTATAGCACTGCCCTTCGTGTCCACGCTGGCCGACCAAGAGCTGTCCGGCCTAATCCCACTTTCCAGCTCTTGGTCCGTAGCCCTGTCGGTTACAGCACGTCAAGTGCACATCCAGGTACTTCTTAAATGTGGTGAGGGTTTCTGCCTCTCCCACCCTTTCAGGCAGTGAGTTCCAGACCCCCACCACCCTCTGGGTGAAGACATTTCCCCTCAAAACTTTCTACCAATTACTTCAAATCTATGACCACTGGTTGCTCACCCCTCTGCTAAGGGAAATAGGTCCGTTCTATCTACCCTCGCAAGGCCTCATAATTTTATACACCTCAATAAGGTCTCCCCTCTAATATATAATTCCACCTAGTGGACTACTGTGGTAACAGAGCCATTGCTGTAAATGCAATAAACACATCAGTTCCTACGTTGAAGCCATCTTGTGAAGACCTGTGTGTTGTGAGGTTGTAAAGAATAGATCACATTTGGCGATGAAGGATAAGATTCCTGGAAACCCAAGCTGAAATGTTTGTTGGTGGATGATTCCAGCCAATCAACAGAGAGACTAGAGAGGTCCTTTGTTTGCAGAACAGCTAAAAATCAAAGGTAAATTACAAGCATATTTGGGTGAACTGAAGAGTCCAGATGGCTGCGCCGATGGGAATAGGGGGCTTGGGTGAATTCCATCACAACCGTGAAACTTTCGGAGCAGATGTCGAGCGGCTAGAACATTTTTTCACCACAAATAGTATCATCGAAGGCCCCGATAATGAAAACCGTAACCAGGTGGTGTTGAAAAGAAAACGGCTTATTTTCCTGACTGAAGCAGGCCTCGAGGTGTATGAAACCCTGAAAAATTTGTTTGTTCCCATCAAGCCAAAGGACACATCATTTAGAGATTCTAAGCAAGTTAGAATTGCACTACAATCCTGAGCCCCTGGAAATTGCTGAAAGTTATCATTTTGGAATAAGAGATCAGTTAATTGACGAAAGTATCAGTGAGTACATTGTAGCATTAAAGAGGCTATCTATTCACTGTCATTTCAGAAATTTTCAGGATCGAGCATTGCGTGACCGCTTTGTTTGTGGGGCGGAAAATGATGCGATCAGAAGAAAGTTATTGACAACTCCTAACTTGACTTTTGATTTCACTTGTCAGACAGCTATGTCAATGGACATGGCCGACCAATATTCCCGAGAATTTCGAACCATTTCCGATCATCAGACAACCGAGGTGAATCGCCTGCAGGTTAATAGTAAAAGGCAGTTGGGCCCCAAGGCCTCAGCAACTGGCCATGGTAACAATACATTGAAGTCATGCTATCGGTGCCTGGGACAACACATTGCTCAAAGTTGTCCATATGTGAAAGCAGAGTGTTTTTTCTGCAGGAAAACTGGGCATCTTGCAAAGGCATGCCGATTGAAGAATAAACCAACTTTCAAGGCTATAAGTAGAAAGCCCCAGAGACTACTTAGCATGGAAGAAAAGCAACGGACGAAGAGATACACATCATCAGGAGTACGAGGGTTCTAACAGCGATTCGAAAAGTATCATCCAAGTAAATGTTGCAGGAACCAAGATACCCACGGAAATTGACACTGGTGCATCCGTGAGTGTAGTAGCGGAGTCGCTATATCACGACAAATTGCGTGATTTGCCATTGGAGATATCCAAGATAGAGCTGCGAGGCTACTCGGGAGAGAACATTCCTGTGGTAGGTCATATCACCGTACCAGTGAAACACAAGGATCAATTTCAGAGCTTCCTCTCTTAGTAGTGACAGGAGACAAGCCTGCCTTATTAGGACGAAATTGGTTGGGAATTACTGAAGCTGGATTGGAATGAGATTTTTCGTGCTGAAATGAGATTTGCATCGAAGGATGATATCATCAAGAAGTATCCGATGGTGTTCTGTGAAATAAGCAGTTCGATCCAAGGCTTCAAGGTGAGCATCAGGGTACAGAAGGACACTAGACCAGTTTACTGCAAGCTACGTCCCATACCATATGCACTCAAGGAGAAGGTTGATCAAGAACTCAAAAGATTAGAGACTGAGAACATTATCTCTAAGATAGATCTATGTAATTGGGCTACACCCATTGTCGTTGTACCCAAGTCCGATGGTAAGGTAAGATTATGTGGTGATTATAAAGTAACTGTAAATCAGGTTCGAGAGGGTAATCTCCCCAGTACATTGTCAAATGTAGAAGATTTGTTCACAACGCTGACAAGGTGGTCAGATCTTCTCAAAGTTAGATCTGACAAATGCCTATTTACAACGAACGAGATGAGGAGTCTAAGTCATGCTTGACTATAAATACTCAACGAGGCCTATATCAATTTAATAGGCTACCATTTGGAGTGTCTTCCACCCCTGCCATATTCCAAGGGATGATGAACCAGATTTTGCAAGGCATTGAAGGGGTAGTATGTTATTTACTAATTTCAGCAGCAAACAGGCAAATCCATAATAACATATTGAATGAAGTGCTCAAACGGCTAGAGAAGCACAGAGTACAAGTGACAGCTCGCAAGTGAGAGTTATTTCAAAACTCAGTGGAGTACTTAGGGAACAAAGTAGACAAAGATGGTTTCCATCCAACCAAGGGAAAGCTGGAGGCAATTAGAAATGCACCCACTCCCAAGAACTTTACTCAACGTCAATCATTTTTGCCTCTTTTGAACAATTATGGGACATTCCTACCAAATTTGGCTGCAGTGTTACATCCACTGAATGAACTGTTGAAAAAACAGGTCCATTGGAAGTGGTCAGAAGAATGCGACGCAGCATTCAAGAGTGTAAAAGCCAGTTGGTAGAGAGCACTATGTTAGTTCACTATGACGTATCAAAAGAGAATCATGACAGAGGTAAAGTGAGAGAGAACTGTGAAATTGAATCAGAAGGTGAGAGTGAAGAACCATCACCATAAATGGTACCAGGAAGAGTAGTGAAGATATGTGCTCCTCGCACATATTTGGTCAATTTGTTTGATCATGGACAGGTTAGGTTTGTTCACATTGATCATATTTTATCTGCAGATGGGGAAGGAGTTGAAAGTTGGAATGATTTGATTATTTTTGATAGAAACAGAGAAAATAGGTGCAGGAGTAGGCCATTCGGCCCTTCGAGCCTGCACCACCATTCAATAAGATCATGGCTGATCACTCCCTCAGTACCCCTTTCCTGCTTTCTCTCCATACCCCTTGATCCCCTTAACTGTAAGGGCCATATGTAACTCCCTCTTGAATATATCCAATGAACTGGCATCAACAACTCTCTGCGGCAGGGAATTCCACAGGTTAACAACTCTCTGAGTGAAAAAGTTTCTCCTCATCTCAGTCATAAATGGCCTACCCCTTATCCTAAGACTGTGACCTCTGGTTCTGGACTTCCCCAACATCGGGAACATTCTTCCCTCATCTAACCTGTCCAGTCCCGTCAGAATCTTATACGTTTCTGTGAGATCCCCTCTCATCCTTCAAAACTCCAGTGTATAAAGGCCCAGTTGATCCAGCCTCTCCTCATATGACAGCCCAGCCATCCCTGGAATCAATCTGATAAACCTTCGCTGCACTCTCTCAATAGCAAGAACGTCCTTCCTCAGTCTAGGAGACCAAAACTGAACACAATATTCCAGGTGAGGCCTCACTAAGGCCTTGCACAACTGCAGTAAGACCTCCCTGCTTCCATATTCAAATCCCCTAGCTATGAAGGCATACCTACCATTTGCCTTCTTTACCGCCTGCTGTACCTGCATACCAACTTTCAGTGACTGATGAACCATGACACCCAGGTCTCGTTGCACCTCCCCTTTTCCTCGTCTGCCGCCATTCAGATAATATTCTGCCATTGTGATTTTGCCCCCAAAATGGATAACCTCACATTTATCCACATTATACTGCATCTGCCATGCATTTGCTCACTTACCTAACCTGTCCAAGTCACCCTGCAGCCTCTTAGCATCCTCCTCACAGCTCACACCGCCACCCAGTTTAGTGTCATCTGCAAACTTGGAGATATTACACACTATTCCTTCATCCAAATCATTAATGTACATTATAAAGAGCTGGGGTCCCAGCACTGAGCCCTGCGGCACTCCACTAGTCACTGCCTGCCATTCTGAAAAGGACCCGTTTATCCCGACTCTCTGCTTCCTGTCTGCCAACCAGTTCCCTATCCACGTCAGTACATTACCCCCAATACCATGTGCTTTGATTTTGCACAACAATTGCTTGTGCGGGACCTTGTCAAAAGCCTTCTGAAAGTCCAAAAACACATCCACTGGTTCTCCCTTGTCCACTCTGCTAGTTACATCCTCAAAAAATTCCAGAAGATTCGTCAAGCATGATTTCCCTTTCATAAATCCATGCTGACTTGATCCGTTCCTGTCACCGCTTTCCAAATGCTCTGCTATTTCGTCCTTCATGATCGATTCCAACATTTTCCCCACTACTGATGTCAGGCTAACCAGTCTATAATTACCCGTTTTCTCTATCCCTCCTTTTTTTAAAAAGTGGTGTTATATTAGCTACCCTCCAGTTCATGGGAACTGATCCAGAGTCGATAGACTGTTGGAAAATGATCACCGATGCATCCACTATTTCCAGGGCCTCTTCCTTAAGTACTCTGGGATGCAGACTATCAGGCCCCGGGGATTTATCGGCCTTCAATCCCATCAATTTCCCTAACACAATTTCCCACCTAATAAGGATATCCTTCAGTTCCTCCTTCTCACTAGACCCATTGTCCCCTAGTACATTCGGAAAGTTATTTGTATATTCCTTCGTGAAGACAAAACCGAAGTATTGGTTCAATTGGCCTGCTATTTCTTTGTTCCCCATTATAATTTCACTTGAATCCGACTGCAAGGGACCTACGTTTGTCTTTACTAATCTTTTTCTCTTCACATTTTTATGGAAGCTTTTGCAGTCAGTTTTTATATTCCCTGCAAGCTTCCTCTCGTACTCTATTTTCCCCCTCTTAATTAAACCCTTAGTCCTCCTCTGTTGAATTCTAAAGTTCTCCCAGTCCTCAGGTTTGTTGCTTTTTCTAGCCAATTTATATGCCTCTTCCTTGGCTTTAACACTATTCTTAATTTCCTTTGTTAGCCACGGTTGAGCCACCTTCCCAGTTTTATTTTTACTCCATAGAAACATAGAAAATAGGTGCAGGAGCAGGCCATTCAGCCCTTCTAGCCTGCACCGCCATTCAATGAGTTCATGGCTGAACATGAAACTTCAGTACCTCCTTCCTGCTTTCTCGCCATAACCCTTGATCCCCCGAGTAGTAAGGACTTCATCTAACTCCCTTTTGAATATATTTAGTGAATTGGCCTCAACTACTTTCTGTGGTAGAGAATTCCACAGGTTCACCACTCTCTGGGTGAAGAAGGTTCTCCTCATCTCGGTCCTAAATGGCTTACCCCTTATCCTCAGACTGTGACCCCTGGTTCTGGACTTCCCCAACATTGGGAACATTCTTCCTGCATCTAACCTGTCTAAACCCGTCAGAATTTTAAATGTTTCTATGAGGTCCCCTCTCATTCTTCTGAACTCCAGTGAATACAAGTCCAGCTGATCCAGTCTTTCTTGATAGGTCAGTCCCGCCATCCCAGGAATCAGTCTGGTGAATCTTCGCTGCACTCCCTCAATAGCAAGAATGTCCTTCCTCAAGTTAGGAAACCAAAACTGTACACAATACTCCAGGTGTGGCCTCACTAAGGCCCTGTACAACTGTAGCAACACCTCCCTGCCCCTGTATTCAAATCCCCTCGCTATGAAGGCCAACATGCCATTTGCTTTCTTAACCGCCTGCTGTACCTGCATGCCAACCTTCAATGACTGATGTACCATGACACCCAGGTCTCGTTGCACCTTCCCTTTTCCTAATCTGTCACCATTCAGATAATAGTCTGTCTCTCTGTTTTTACCACCAAAGTGGATAACCTCACATTTATCCACATTATACTTCATCTGCCATGCATTTGCCCACTCACCTAACCTATCCAAGTCACTCTGCAGCCTAATAGCATCCTCCTCGCAGCTCACACTGCCATCCAACTTAGTGTCATCCGCAAATTTGGAGATACTGCATTTAATCCCTTCGTCTAAATCATTAATGTACAATGTAAACAGCTGGGGCCCCAGCACAGAACCTTGCGGCACCCCACTAGTCACTGTCTGCCATTCTGAAAAGTACCCGTTTACTCCTACTCTTTGCTTCCTGTCTGACAACTAGTTCTCAATCCACGTCAGCACACTACCCCCAATCCCATGTGCTTTAACTTTGCACATTAATCTCTTGTGTGGGACCTTGTCGAAAGCCTTCTGAAAGTCCAAATATATCACATCAACTGGTTCTCCTTTGTCCACTTTACTGGAAACATCCTCAAAAAATTCCAGAAGATTTGTCAAGCATGATTTCCCTTTCACAAATCCATGCTGACTTGGACCTATCATGTCACCATTTTCCAGATGCACTGCTATGACATCCTTAATAATTGATTCCATCATTTTACCCACTACTGAGGTCAGGCTGACCGGTCTATAATTCCCTGTTTTCTCTCTCCCTCCTTTTTTAAAAAGTGGGGTTACATTGGCTACCCTCCACTCCATAGGAACTGATCCAGAGTCAATGGAATGTTGGAAAATGACTGTCAATGCATCCGCTATTTCCAAGGCCACCTCCTTAAGTACTCTGGGATGCAGTCCATCAGGCCCTGGGGATTTATCGGCCTTCAATCCCATCAATTTCCCCAACACAATTTCCCGACTAATAAGGATTTCCCTCAGTTCCTCCTCCTTACTAGACCCTCCGACCCCTTTTATATCCGGAAGGTTGTTTGTATCCTCCTTAGTGAATACCGAACCAAAGTACTTGTTCAATTGGTCTGCCATTTCTTTGTTCCCCGTTATGACTTCCCCTGATTCTGACTGCAGGGGACCTACGTTTGTCTTTACTAACCTTTTTCTCTTTACATACCTATAGAAACTTTTGCAATCCACCTTAATGTTCCCTGCAAGATTCTTCTCGTACTCCATTTTCCCTGCCCTAATCAAACCCTTTGTCCTCCTCTGCTGAGTTCTAAATTTCTCTCAGTCCCCAGGTTCGCTGCTATTTCTGGCCAATTTGTATGCCACTTCCTTGGCTTTAATACTATCCCTGATTTCCCTAGATAGCCACGGTTGAGCCACCTTCCCTTTTTTATTTTTACGCCAGACAGGAATGTACAATTGTTGTAATTCATCCATGCGGTCTCTAAATGTCTGCCATTGCCCATCCACAGTCAACCCCCTAAGTATCATTCGCCAATCTATCCTAGCCAATTCACGCCTCATACCTTCAAAGTTACCCTTCTTTAAGTTCTGGACCATGGTCTCGGAATTTACTGTTTCATTCTCCATCCTAATGCAGAATTCCACCATATTATGGTCACTCTTCCCCAAGGGGCCTCGCACAATGAGATTGCTAATTAATCCTCTCTCATTACACAACACCCAGTCTAAGATGGCCTCCCCCCTAGTTGGTTCCTCAACATATTGGTCTAGAAAACCATCCCTTATGCACTCCAGGAAATCCTCCTCCACCGTATTGCTTCCAGTTTGGCTAGCCCAATCTATGTGCATATTAAAGTCACCCATTATAACTGCTACACCTTTATTGCATGCACCCCTAATTTCCTGTTTGATGCCCTCCCCAACATCCCTATTACTGTTTGGAGGTCTGTACACAACTCCTACTAACGTTTTTTGCCCTTTGGTGTTCTGCAGCTCTACCCATATAGATTCCACATCATCCAAGCTAATGTCTTTCCTAACTATTGCATTAATCTCCTCTTTAACCAACAATGCTACCCCACCTCCTTTTCCTTTTATTCTATCCTTCCTGAATGTTGAATACCCCTGAATGTTGAGTTCCCAGCCCTGATCATCCTGGAGCCACGTCTCCGTAATCCCAATCACATCATATTTATTAACATCTATTTGCACAATTAATTCATCCACCTTATTGCGGATACTCCTTGCATTAAGACACAAAGCCTTCAGGCTTGTTTTTTTTAACACCCTTTGTCCTTTTAGAATTTTGCTGTACAGTGGCCCTTTTTGTTCTTTGCCTTGGGTTTCTCCGCCCTCCACTTTTCCTCATCTCCTTTCTGTCTTTTGCTTTTGCCTCCTTTTTGTTTCCCTCTGTCTCCCTGCATTGGTTCCCATCCCCCTGCCATATTAGTTTAAATCCTCCCCAACAGCACAAGCAAACACTCCCCCTAGGACATTGGTTCCGGTCCTGCCCAGGTGCAGACCGTCCGGTTTGTACTGGTCCCACCTCCCCCAGAACCGGTCCCAATGCCCCAGGAATTTGAATCCCTCCCTGCTGCACCACTGCTCAAGCCACGTATTCATCTGCGCTATCCTGCGATTCCTACTCTGACTATCACGTGGCACTGGTAGCAATCACGAGATTACTACTTTTGAGGTCCTACTTTTTAATTTAGCTCCTAGCTCCTTAAATTCGTTTCGTAGGACCTCATCCCTTTTTTTACCTATGTCGTTGGTACCAATGTGCACCACGACAACTGGCTGTTCTCCCTCCCATTTCAGAATGTCCTGCACCCGCTCCGAGACATCCTTGACCCTTGCACCAGGGAGGCAACATACCATCCTGGAGTCTTGGTCGTGGCCGCAGAAACGTCTATCTAGACAGGGATGTACATTTGCTGAAATTCACCCATGTGATCTTTAAATGTTTGCCATTGCTTATCCACAGTCAACCCTTTTGGTATCATTTGCCAGTCTATTCTAGCCAATTCACGCCTCATACCGGCGAAGTTACCTTTCCTTAAGTTCAGGACCCTAGTTTCCAAATTAACTTTGTCACTCTCCATCTTAATAAGGAATTCTACCATATTATGCTCACTTTTCTCCAAGGGGCCTCGCACAACAAGATTGCTAATTAGTCCCTTCTCATTACACAATACCCAGTCTAGGATGGCCAGCTCCCTGGTTGGTTCCTCGACATATTGGCCGAGAAAACCATCCCTAATACACTCCAGGAAATCCTCCTCCACAGCATTGCTACCAGTTAGGTTAGCCCAATCAATGTGTAGATTAAAGTCGGCCATGATTACTGCTGTACCTTTATTGCACACATCCCTTATTTCTTGTTTGATGCTGTCCCCAACCTCACTACTAATATTTGGTGGTCTATACACAACACCCACCAGCGTTTTCTGCCCTGTGGAATTCCGCAGCTCCACCCATACCGATTCCACATCATCCAAGCTAATGTCCATCCTTACTATTACATTAATTGCCTCTTTAACCAGCAACGCCACCCCACCTCCTTTTCCTTTCTGTCTATCCTTCCTAAATGTTGAATACCCCTGGATGTTGAGTTCCCAGCCTTGGTCACCCTGGAGCCATGTCTCCGTGATGCCAATCACATCGTATCCGTTAACTGTTATCTGCGCAGTTAATTCATCCCATTGAGGCACAGAGCCTTCAGGCTTGTTTTTTTAAACACACTTTGCCCCTTTAGAATTTTGCTTTAATGTGGCCCTTTTTGTTTTTTGCCTTGGGTTTCTCTGCCCTCCACTTTTACTATTCTCCTTTCTATATTTTGCTTCTGCCCCCTCATGCCCCTCCCCATAACCCAGCAGTCCCAACGGCCCTCCCCATAATCCAGGACAGGACAGTGCCAAGGCCCCACCCCATAACCCAGCAGTTCCCAGGCCCCTCCCCATAACCCGGGACAGTCCCCAGACCCCTCCCCATAACCCGGGACAGTCCCCAGACCCCTCCCCATAACCCGGGACAGTCCCCAGACCCCTCCCCATAACCCGGGACAGTCCCCAGATCCCTCCCCATAACCCGGGACAGTCCCCAGACCCCTCCCCATAACCCAGGACAGTCCCCAGACCCCTCCCCATAAGCCGGGACAGTCCCAAGACCCCTCCCCATAAGCTGGGACAGTCCCCAGACCCCTCCCCATAACCCGGGACAGTCCCCAGACCCCTCCCCATAACCCGGGACAGTCCCCAGACCCCTCCCCATAAGCCGGGACAGTCCCCAGACCCCTCCCCATAACCCGTGAGAGTCCCCAGACCCCTCCCCATAACCCGGGACAGTCCCCAGACCCCTCCCCATAACCCGGGACAGTCCCCAGACCGCTCCCCATAACCCGGGACAGTCCCCAGACCCCTCCCCATAACCCGGGACAGTCCCCAGACCCCTCCCCATAACCCGGGACAGTCCCCAGACCCCTCCCCATAACCCAGGACAGTCCCCAGACCCCTCCCCATACCCAGGACAGTCCCCAGGCCCCTCCCCAAAACCCGGGACAGTCCCCAGACCCCTCCCCATAACCCATCAGTTCCCAGGCCCCTCCCCATAACCCGGGACAGTCCCCAGACCCCTCCCCATAACCCAGCAGTCCCCAGACCCCTTCCCATAATCCGGGACAGTCCCCAGGCCCCTCCCCATAACCCGGGACAGTCCCCAGACCCCTCCCCATAACCCGGGACAGTCCCCAGACCCCTCCCCATAACCCGGGACAGTCCCCAGACTCCCTCCCCATAATATTTAGCTCCACTAGTAACTGATCTCCATGAAGAACCATTAGACTACAAGGGAGAGAATTTGGCCTCCTTTGTGCCTCCAGGGGGGTGAGTGGAGGGGGGGGTGATGGGGGTTGTTAACCGTGGGGGGGGGGGGGGGGAGGGGGCGGCAACGGGACGGGGGTGGAGGGGGAGGTGAAAGCGGGACGCTAACGGCTTACCGACTGGGCGCGGCAAAAATACTGACACCCACGAACTAGCGCTGGCACCTAAAACTTACCGTCTCAATCTCCTGCGCCCCGGAATCCGCCTGCACTGCGCCCGTTATCGCCCCGAATCATAAATTCATTTCAACCCATGCAGCATCAC